>NC_089803.1:30685975-30773475 GCF_029633855.1 Hoplias malabaricus
GAAAACATTGCTAAAATGGAAAGGTCATCAGGGCTTAGATGTAACCTTGAGGTGACCACAAACACACACAACGATATGAACACATTCCATACATACATAAATGCATATCACAAGCTCCGTTCAGCTCGGCTCTCATTGGTTGAAGGTCTTTCATGCATGACGTCAATGTCATGTTTCACAACAAAGAATCAGCAGCCACCCAACACTATATGATACTGAGTCATGAATACTGAACATGTTTCATATTTATGATTCACAAAATGGGGCGACCTCTACTGCACTGTGAGAATATTGGATTATGGACTCCCCACACTAAAGGATAATCCAGAAAGATCATCGTTTACAATCACTCTGAAACTGGGAGACCTGTTCTCTGTTGGGAGTTGCAAATCGGCCTCAGGATTGGTCAGATGACCCTGTAGTGGGAAAATTTAAAATATGCATTTTTATCATGCAATTCACCAGCTAATCATTGTCGACCGATGAAAAGGCATGTTAGATATATATATTTAATTATATATTTATCTTTTTAATCGCATTAACATGACAGGCCTGCTCCACATTGTCAATTATTATTTTGCTTGGCTTGGCTGCTTTTGCATAGAGATAATATTAAGAATTACAGCATATACAGCAAGAAGCCTGCAATTACCGACAATATTAAAGCACAACAGTGTGCTTCATAATTGAGATAGTGGTGTATGTAGCTTTTTTTTCCCCTGTTCTTTACTCTTTTACGAAATGTTAAATGCTAAAAGCACAATATATGTGGGCACGCAGACGAGAGGCAAACAAATACTCCCACACATGCATATGCAATGCCCAACTTCTCTCTCCCTCTTTTTCACAAATACAGACACAGACACAGACACACACACACACACACATACACACACACACACACACACACACAAAAATAAAAAAAAAATAAAGTAAAAAACCACATGCCAACCACCACCTACACATAAACAAAGTGAACACATCCTTTTCTGAATGCGTCTCACGCACTCTGCAGCAAATCCCCAGCGCGGTCTCCCCTGAGCCCCTCCTGTGTGTGTGTGTGTGTGTGTGTGTATGTGTGTGTGTTTCAGCTCTTTACTGTGTGTCTCTGATAATGTGGTCGCCCTCTTGCACGGAGCAGCACGTTTCATTTCTGTTCCTGTGGTGGTCGAGTTGTTTGTACTGTTCATCTGCACAAGCAGGAGAGTCAAGACCACAGTCAGATTTCTAAACTCTGATAAGCTCTCACATGCACTTTCTTAGGACTGGAAATCCTCCACAGAACATTATACAGCCGAGACACGCAGAGTTCAAGAACCCTGACGTGTAGTGATATGTAAGAAGTCTGATATTTTGAAGACAAAGAATTTAATAATTATACAGCTGCACAACTTGCTAATGACATTAGAGCTGGTGAAAGTATAACTGCTAGAGAAAGTGTTAAATGGTGCTGATTATTCACAACGTTGGAGCATTAGATGGAATGGACAACAGAAAAAAAGATGCTCTACAGTGTGTCGTCATGTCTACACTGATCTGTACTGTTCGGGTGTACATTGCCATTATTGTAAATTTCACACTGTGGTGTTGTACTTGTGACAGAGGACACAGATACAAGCCGAAAAACAAACATACAAAAATATGTTTGTACATATTGTATTGTATTGTTTATTTCCACACACTAAACAATGCAATACAATACATATCACCAGCTAGCTTCCACAATTTGAGGGAATGAGAAACGTGTGAGAGTTATTCAGTGGTAATCATCTGAATAAATATATGGAGTGTTCTTGTAATTGTTAATATTTTTATTAACATTAACAATGTAATTTTGAATATGGGTTTCCTAGTATGTAAAATTTATTAGGAATTAAAAGGATCACTTAAGTAGTTTTCTATCCATCCATCGGTCCATGGCAAACATCCATGTGGCAGATAGAACTGCACACAGTCTGACACAATGGTCTGAAGAATGGTTTCACTGTGTTTGTGCAGACATGGCCCTGTATTATTCACACTCATGCACACATTGCGACAGTGTCTGCTGTTCTTCAGAGGCAGGGAAGAGCGGGCCGATGGGGTTGGTGTTGGAAGGGGGGGGGGCTGTCTGGAGCTTGCAGACTGGGTCTATAGATTCTGTGTTGTTTTTGGTAGTAATTGAGAACACACTCAGCTTCTGAGGATGTTTCAGCGGCCTCCCAGAGCTCCACACACACACATCACATTAACACAGCCATCATCAACAGCACGCTCCCCCGAAACCACCGACACAGACAGATGAGAGGACTGAGCGGAGGACTGCCGATCAAGATCTCAGTGTCATGTTGCATCAAGCAAGGAAAATATCTCACACCAACTTTCTACGCGTTCCTTCAGCCTACGAAATGAAGCCACATAAACAAAAGCTTTTTTCCACCTATGTGCCACATGCTGACTCACTGACCATAACACCAAAGCTCTGAAGAGTTTCATGAGAAACCTGCTCGCTGACTTTGTGCTTTTAAATCGTTGTTTTATCTAAATACAGAATTTTTGGACCATTGTAGCTGACCAGACTCTAGAGATTATTTTTTAAACAATGACTTATCGCTATATTTTTAATTCCCAAATGCTCATATATGGACTTTAGCTTTACAGTATCTACTGGACTAGAATATACTTTTAAAAATAATGCTTCTTAGTGTTAATAACAGAGGAATACACCTGCAACTTATGAAATCAAGTCACAGAGGGCTCTGCACAAGTGTTTAATGAAAGACTCTGAACGTAAGGATTAAGAATCATTGTGTTTTCTGATGTTTTTAGGGTGTGCAAGGACAGAAGAACGTGGGATGATGTAAGGAACAGCATGTAGAGGACCAAACAGATTTCAGGCTGGCTTCAGCGCTGACACAGCCCTTGTTCAGGATGGACTGCTTCACAGAGAGAGAGAGAGAGAGAGAAAGAGAGAGAGAGAACACAAGGACCTGTGCTCAGCATAGGGAGAGCTCTCATCCAGAAAGAAGGAGCCCAAGGGAACAACAGACAGAGGGAGATAGAGAGAAAGAGAAGGAGGGGAGGAAAAAAAAACTTCAAAACAACAACAAAACAAGCCCAGTACTCCAGAGCAACTCTGGGTGATTGCCAGCTGCACTCAACATTATCCTTCTGTAAGACAGAGAGAAACATAAACTAAGAGAAGCAGACAGAGGCAGATGGACAGAATAGACAGAAGGAGAGAGACAGTCAGAGGTACACACAGACAGAGAGAGGGAGGGAGAGACCACGAGATAGAGTGAGTGAGTGAGTGAGTTAGTGAGTGAGAGACAGAGGCAGAGATAAAAATGAGGGAAACATACACAATCGGCTGAAGATCTGTCGTCTCTGGCTCTCTCTCAATCAGAGTGTAGGGGGGAATGGATGCCGACATGCAAACGGCTGAGCGCGGCAGGGATGGAGCGTCTAATCAGTAATCAGTCTGTCTGTTTAGACAGTAGGGGCTCCGGGCTCCACTCTGGCATAGGTCAAGGGCCTCTCCACAGTCTCTCTCTCCCCCACCGAGACACACCCACACGCGGCTGCAGAGAGAGCAGTGTCCCCCCGGCCCCCACCACACCTCTCTCTCATAAGCAAATAACTCCTGTCATCTCTAATGTCGCATTCCTGCTACTGCACACACACAAATCATCATTCCACACGACTACTGTTCTGAGACATCCATTCAAACTGACGTATGAATCTCATATGCATTTATGTATATCACATTTACATAAAAAATGTAATATGAATATTCCAAACCCTGCTGTGAAATATAATATATGCAGCTGTTTTTCTGGGAAAAAAAAAATTCTAAGCTCTTTCTTGTGGTGTTTTTAGAACTTAATTGTTTTAGAAAAAAGGGGGGCTCTGATGATTTCACCATGAAGCAATAAATGCATAAATAAATAAAATAAAGCCCTTTCATCTTCATCATTAAAACAGGGATCACTTAATTTCTAATAAATATATGTGCATATAAAGCATGTTGCAGGGGTTGGTAACGATAAGAATGGTTGGCTTTGTTGTTGCGAGAAATTAAATTCATTCCGTGCAGCTTTGTTTAGAACACAGCACGACTAATCAAAGTAACCTTGAGATATAATTTCACGCTAAGGCTGAGCGAGGCGGCCTCCTCGAAACAATACACCAACGCTTCTCACACTGCTAACTGCCAGAACATTGAGGGTACAGACCAAATGTTTACCAAACAAAGTTATACAACGCACTAATATGACGCGCTGCCCGTACAGCAATCAGAAAGTGAGAAATTGCAGCGTGAAGTGTTTTGTCACAGTGCCACCTAGTGCTGTGGAGTGCAGTTAATTATTTTCAGCTCTGCTGAGCACAGGTGCTTGATCAGGGCAAATTTGAACAGAGTTGGATGGAATTACACAAGTAGCACCCCGACGGCCTCGGCAGGAGCCCCCTCTAAATCATCTCAATAGAACTCTTCTCCTTTTGTAATCAAGCCACCTACTCAAGAATGGCTCCTTCTATTGTTCTACTCTCTCTCCTTTTCTCCCTCTCTGAGCCTGTTCCCTAATCTCATCAAAATTCACAGGAATACTCCCACATTTCACTCCGCTCTTCGCCGTTCTTGAGTGTGTTAAAGCCGATCTCCATGGGACAGGAAGAAGTGTGCACTCCTTGGCCCCTGAGGCATGCACTCCGTGAACCCCAGTCAATTGGCACGAGGCCTTCCTGTAATACTTTGCATTTGGTGATGTCGGCATCTCACGCCCTGCCTTTGAACATGGTCTAAAATCACATGATGGACCCTTCTGATTTGGTTCTGCAGTTTATTATCATACCATCGGATTAACCTTTCAGAGTGTTAACCATTAGGCCCCATGTCTCTTTTACCTGGCGGCCTTTTTAATTCTTCGACGGTCGCAGCATGCTCTAAATCTCCCTGCTTTATTTGCTGACAGAGTAACACCTTTGCTTGTGTTGTTATGAAAATAAAGCGGCTGAAAGGTGAGACGCTCTTGCACATGTGGGGAAATATTTTCCCAGTTGGCTCAGCAGAATTTTGGCCTGAGCCCTCCCCTCCCCCATTTGTGGCCTTTTTAGCCTGATCTAGGCAGTGCTGGGTGGTACTGATAAAACTGAAAATAATCTTATTATCACTAAATATATTACACTGTTTGATAACATTTAATACAGGATTTAAAAAGTGAAGGTGTTCTCAGTACCATTCTGCTAGAGGTCTCACAGTTCAGACATGCAGCACTGTGCAAAATCAGAGACCACCTTACATTAATTTAGCTTCCAGTTAAAACCAGCACGTTATTAATTATTCAGAACATATTTCTGAGGAGATTATATTTAAGGCAATCCACTTTCACAAGGAAAGAATAAAAGTTTCAAAAACTGCAATTCAAACAAATCCTACACGATACAGAGAAAACAGAACTTCGTGCAAAACCTGATCGCCACAAGTGTCACCATCAGATAAACAGTACTTCAAGCTTTCGACTTTGAGAGGCGGGAGAAAAACAAGCTCCACTCATGATTCAGAGCTGAATTAATCCCACTCTACACATTCTCAAAAAGCTATTTCAGAGAAAAACAAACAGAAAAAAAGAAAGAAAATTTGGAGATCAAACAAAGAAAGTGCTGTGTTTCTTAGAAATATGGACTGCCCAACCCAAAATGTGAGGAGCAGAAAATGTAAAAACCTCCATAAAGCCTGAACTTCTGAGGTGTGTAAAAACATTCCTGCAGATCACCAAACCAAAGAGCAAAGAATCCTGAAAAATAAGTATTTATGTAAATTTACTGTTACCTTCTGATGATTATGTGTCAATTAAACAGGACTGTCTCTCTGCTGTGCTTTTATTTCACACTGATCTTACACAGAGAAAACATTTCAAGAATCATTTTTAATTTTCCAAACTTATCAGAAGCCTATTGAAAATCTATATCACTGTCTGATGCCAGAAGTAATAGAACAGATTATATATAGCACTGGAATCAGGCTATTTTACCCGATTTCTGGTGCTAGCGCAGGGTAAATAGGTCAGTGGGAATAACCCAAAGGTCACTGCTTATGTCACAGCAGGGTCAAACACAAGTGAGAAGAAAGGGAGACAATCAGATCTCAGCTGGCTCTCCTGGGTGTTTTCTCTCGCTTTCTCTCTCTGATTACGGCTGAGCACCAAGCAGTCCTTTCTGTCTCTCTGCTGCAGAAAGCAGGTCATGCCAGCTCGCGGTGTGGCTGAAGATGACACCGGCCTGATGTAAGAGAGGATAAGAGATCTGACATCTTCAGGGAAAAATAAGTCAAAGAGCAGCTTCCGCTTCTAAATGACTTTTATTTACTGTGGGGATTAGGAGCACAAAGATCTAGGGCCCAGAGGGGCTACGTGGAGCAGCCTATAGCTGGGCACACCGCTACCAGGCGAGAGTTAGGTGGGCAACAGGGAGTCGACACCCGCTGCTCCCTCACGCATCTCTATTCCCTCGTATTTGAGTCAGACAAAACGCAAAATCAATACTGTTTTCTTTTTTTCCCCTTTCTTTTTTTTTCTCCATTCCCCTTTCCACTTTGATGCTACTTCAAAAGGCCAGTGGACAGGCCTCCAGAGGGCCAGGGAGCAACAGAGAGGGAAAAGAGAAAGGCGAAGGGAAAAGGAACGGGCCAAAAACATGCCTGGAATGAAAGTGGTGTAAAAAAGAAAAGAGAGAGAGGGAGAGAGCATATCTAGCGCACACACGCTCTGTGAGAGCTAACGTGAAGCTGAGGGCATTAGCCGTGACTGAACTGAGCGCACTGGACAAGGCAGCCTCATTTACTCAACTGTGAGTGTGTGTGTGTGTACGATATGTGCGTGTGAGTGTGTGCACAATATGTGCGTGTGTGTGTCTGCACCTGGACTATTCTGCACAGTGGGCACTCCTTCAGCACACAGAGCACACGCACGCTAAACATACACACACCTCCATATACCTAATTCTCAATTACATATACTGAATGCTTGTGGAAGCCAGGTGCAAATTAGTCGGTGTGAAGGGTGTGTATACTCACAGGTGTGTGAGTTAGGCTCTAAAGATTATGCGCAGTTCACCATCAGCAAGTTATGTGGCTTTGAACCACTCTCTGTTTCACTTTAAACTGACCACGGTTTAAAAAAAAATCCTATAAAATATTCTGAAATATTCTAAAATGATAGATGACAATGTTTCGCTCAAGCTATGTGTGTATGTGTGTATGTGTGTGTGTGTGTGTGTGGGTCTGCACCCCAGCTCCAGGTACTGGATCAACAATCTCTGGTGTACAACATCTGGCTTTGGTGACAGTACTTTAGTGAGATATATTTTTTAAGAAACATATATATTAAAGGAATGAATCTAAACACAAAATGAAAATACTCTGATCTAATTGTTGTGTTAGACGTTACAGTATGGAGCTTGTGTTTGTGTATTTTGAACAGCTGATGTATTGGTCTACTGTCTCTCCCACAGTAGTGTGAGTGGGCTTGGGTCTGATGTGGCAGTATCAGTCATAAAGTTATGCGTATAGGTCAGGTTCTTCCCTTTGTGACCTTTAGGATGTGTGTGCGCAAGTGTGTGTGGGAAGCAGTGGTAAACATTAGGTTTGGTAATATTGAGCTGTCGTTTTCCCCAAAGACCCTTTGAAGATGGCCAGTGCTGTAATCAGTAATCCCTTCACTGCTCTTAGTCTGGCACAGCTGCTGGCTACTCCTTATAAAGTCCTAATCTCTCTCTCTCTCTCTCTCTCTCTAAATGAAAATAATCTCTCTCCCTCTCTCTCTCCCTTTCCTCCTCTGAATTCCAGGGCTGAAAATAATCTCTTTTCTCCCTGCTCAGTGTTTGAGAGTGGCACGGAGTGTGTGTGTGTGTCTTTGTGCGTTTGTGTGCGAGCGTGTGTAGGTGCAGCCGGACCTGTGGTGAATGTGTTATCAGCAGAGTGCTGAGAGAGGGAGTATTCTGGCAGGCCTGAAATACAGCCTGACAGGCCAAGACTTCAAAGGCTCCAGTATGACTGTGGCCTTTAATATACCCTGAAAGATGATGCAGGAAATTACTGCAAAAGTGAGAGAAACCCGCCCAGCCCCTCTAACAATCAAACAGTACCCACCATTTCCATAGAGCCACACACACACACACACACACACACACACGCACGCACGCACTCTCTCTCTCTCTCTCTCTCTCTCTCTCTTTCTCTTCCTCTCCCTCGTCTCTCTCGCTCACTCACACACGCACACTCAGATCTGAGTGCGCAGGCCCACGGTAATCAGGCGTGATTAGTTTTCTGCAGACCCAGTTAGGCTGTCTTAAGTCTGATAAAATTAGCCCAGTGATTGAACGAAGAGAGTGAAAGAGGAGCATCTGATGTAAAATGGGAGAGAGAACGAGAGAGAACAAGAGAAAAGAGAAAGTGAGACAGAAAATGAGAGAAACACTGGGAGAGAGACACAGAGAAGAGAATGTGAGGATCGGTTTGCAAAAAGTATGAGGAAGAAAGAGCAAAACTATGAGAACGTTGAAATGAGATGAGAGGGGGAAAAAAATTATGACAGATTGTGAGACAGAGAATGTTCTAAATGTCCAATGTTTTGATGACGCTTTCACAATACTGGGTCTGAATATGGTAACGCCAGTAAAGCTTATTGAATTGAAATTAAAAAAAAAAAGGGTAGAGAGTTGACAGAGAGAGAGAGAGAGAGAGAGAGAGAGAGAGAGAGACAGACAGACAGACAGACAGACAGACAGAGAGACTGAAAACGCAAGAGAAAGAGACAGAAAGAGAGAGTGAGGACACCACAACCCCACAGCCAGGACAAACATAGAAGCAGATAGCAGAGATAGAAGCAAGTGAAGAGAGAGAAAAAAGAGTGAGAAACAGAGAGCAAGAGAGGGAAAGTGAGACAAGAGAGGGGGGTGGGGCAAAGTTACATATTTGAAAAGAGAATGAGAAAGAGAGAGGGAGAGAGAGAGAGAGAGAGAGAGAGAGAGAGAGAGAGAGAGAGAGAGAGAGAGAGAGAAAGAGAAAGACAGCGAGAGAGAGAGAGACAGAGGGAGAGTGTGTTGGCTGAAAAACTGTTACTCTGGGTCTGAGCTGTCTGAGGTGCCAGCTCTCAGAGTTGTGTGTGTAACGATAGGTGTGTTTGTGCATGGCATTGCCAATGAGGCACTAGGCTGTAGCATCCTGTCTCTCTCTCTCTCTCTCTCTCTCTCACACACACACAGTCACTCACTCACACTGTCACATCCTCACTTACACACACCAGCTACTGGAGGTAAATTAAAAAAAATCCTTGCTCCCAGTGGCCAGTCAATATCTCATTAAACAGCTGACCTGTCCATGCTGGCAGGTAATGCATTTCGTAGCATTGACACACACACACTACCAGCCACACACACACACACACTCTAATAATGCGTGAAAATGGCACTCATCTCAGTTCTCCTGAGAGAGTTGTTATGAAGCTGTGCGGTCACTCACTTCTGAGAAAGAGAGAAGGGTGCCAGTGTGCACTTGCATGTGTTTCATGTGTTTGTTTGTCCATCCAGATCAATCAGCTCTACCTCAACTTCTTACACACTGGACAAGGATCTGGATAGTGAGGGTGACCAGTGGAAATATTTACTGTGATCAGGTAAATTATAACAACATGGTGGAGTTTCAGCAGTGATCTGAAGAAAACAAGGTGGACCTGGTGAGGGAAAGTTCTAATAAAAGCGGAAGTCGGTCAGTGATTGAGCCTAAGCTTTACACAGTTCAATCCTGTGCCATTACAGAAAAACCCAATCCAGCCAGTAATCTGGCCTTTTATTTTTAACCCTCACTTCTGGGCTTTGTTTTCCCTTCCCCCCTAATGTGTGGCCATTTTGCCTGGGCTCTCCGTGTCCTCTGTGGCTAACTGGATAATAGCCAATCTTGTTAACCTGTGCTGCGGTACGGTGGAGCCCTGTGAATCTAGCCCAAGAGAAAGAGAGAGTGTGCGGGAGTGAGGGGGTAAGAGAGGGAGCGACACATTGAGACAGAACAGAGGGCAAGCCACTAATGTACGCCTCCGAATGCAAATGGCGTTTTGTTTGACTTTGTTTGCGACGTCGACGCACGACCAATTGTACACGGGTGAATTCAAATTATGCAAAGAGCGCTGAAAAGTGGTTCTCACATTCTTTCCCTGTGTTCTGCGCAGCATGCAGGCTGGAAAATGCGCCTCTTTGAGACATTTCAAACATTTTGGAAATGATCCCAAGACTTTCAAGCTTATCGAAGGGTTAATTATCACACAGATGAAGCATGCTTTATTCTTATTATTTTTTAACTTCTTCTCTGTCTTTGGCACATCAAACGTCTTTCTATAATTATGTAATTAATATTTGGAGTTTTCATCTTAATTGTGCTGAGTAGGCAGGCTAATTTGCATGGGGTAATGAGGGGGATGTTTCCATTACAGGTAATTAGGGGCTTGAGAGGCAGTAGTGTGGCTAGGAGGCTGGAAGCTGGGAAAAGGAACGAGAACGAAAGAACAAGGGAGGAAAAAAAAGAACGAGAGTGACTTTATGCTAATGTAGATGGGAGGTGGGGGACAGGGGGATCTCATGAGAGTCTGCAACCACACACCTAAAAAATTAGTGGGGGGAAAAATTGCAAATGAATGTGGTTTATACTGTATATGAGTAAAAGCGCTGCTGCACTGAAACACAGTCAATACCCACACGATACTCTCAAGGCCAAACGTCTACTCTCTCACTCTCATTACTACATTCATTACATAGCAGTCATTGTGATACTGATCAAATGATAAGTTACTCAATAACACCCCACATGTTAAAAGACTCTCCCACCTGACTCTCCTTGTACTGCACCTGCAGCATGCACTCAATTACCACAGACAATTATTTCCCTGAATTTATTTGTAATAATAAAGACCACAGAAAGGAACAGAAAACTTAGTGCTGTACTCACAACAGAAACCAACTAAAGCAACTGCCCTCTGGCTCCTATAATACACGTGTTGTGAGGCTGTGGGTTTCTGTTCCTTTCTAGGCAATGGGAAATTACTGTCTGTGGTAACTGAGCACATGCAGCACTAACTCTCCGAGCTGGAAAAAACACCGGGCATTCCTTTAGCAAGTCAGAACATAGAATTTAAAGGGTTAATGTTCCTTGGCAAGAAGAAGTAGACATCAGCCGAAGAAAATGTTAATTCTGACGAATGCAATAAGAGTGTGAGAAAGCTTTATATGGTGTAAAAGCTGTGGAAAGAGGGAGATGAGACGAGAGACGTACAGTGTTGTGTTCTCCCAGGCTTCTGCTATTCAGCTCTATTTTCAGCCAGCCAGCCTCTCCAATCCAACCCACACATTAGACCCTGGGTCAGGGGCTATCTTTTACACCTGCTCCATCATGCAACTCGCTGTGGAGCACGCACACGCATGCACGCACACACACACACACACACACACACACACACACACTTCCTTGATAGCTGTGCACTACACACTCAAACCCACATGCAAAAATGTGCCGTCTGCAAAAGTATGAAAGAGCAGGTACAAAACCAACACTTCCCTGCACTGACAGGCTCCAAACCACACAGCTCTGAGTAGGCTTTCAACTGTATGTGCACACTGGCTCTGAATGCTTTTGCCTCTCTGCACACTAAAGAAATGACACTAAATTATTTTTTAAAACAAGCAAACCCACTGTGATTATCCAAACCTGACAGATCCGCGCTCTGAACATAAGGCCACGGGATCGTAACTCACAACACATACATCCACACAGGCAGGAGCGGATTGCATTGGGATTGCGCACACTATAATTATGTGGATGCATCACTTGAATAAGGATATGAGATATGAGAGGGAACGTGAATAAAGGAGACTTCTCTCAGCTCTGTACAGAGTGTGAGGGCGCAAAGTGCAGAGCGAGCAGGCTATCTGCTAACACCCAATCACTTTTTCCATTCCCACCACTTCTCACCTAATGCAAAATGACAGCTGCCTGTACCCCTCTCTACAGGCTGCGAGTGTCAGTATGTGTCATGGTGTGCTCGTGAGAGAGTGTGAATGGAAGTAGTGAAGTGCACGGACGCTTGGACTGCATGCAAGAAGTGCGCATACTGTGTTACACTTGCACGAGAGAGACTGTGTTAGCGGGCGAGGGGTAGAGAGAGATTTAATTACAAACTCATATTACACACAAACAACAACAACAACAACAAACAAGGCAACGTTACTGCTCAACTGCTCAGACTGCCAGGCCCAAGAGGACTTGGTATGTTTATGTGAGAGTATGTGTCTAATGATGAGGAGGGGGCTGGGCTGGGCTGGGCTGGGGAGGGAGGGGAGGGGGGTTAGCAGGATTAGAGATGCAGGATCAACATCAGTGTGGCGGGGCGGCCCTTGCCCTGCTCTCATGGCCATTCATGCTCACCCGCCAGCCAAAAAATAGGTCAGTGGAACACAACACACATCAACATCAACCCAAACCTCTTCCAGCCAAAACACACATGCAAACACACATGCTCCTCTGCTCTAAACACAGATGAATAGGGATCTCACTATCATCTTAGTTTCTTAACATTTCCAGCCATTTGACCAACCCTTGAAAGTTTCCCTGCCTCTGCATGTGGCTCATATTAATACATATTAGTAGATATGTAATTAACAGCAAACACAGATCTAATCTGCAATCTACAGTAATGACGTGAGGTTTATAACTAGGTCTACTGCTGTGTGCAGAAACAAGTGGACACCAGCCTTAGACTTATTTTCACTTTACCCTCAACAGCCACAGGACTCGTCCGCTTTCACTCTGACATCTGTATTAAAAGAACTAACTTAATTTTGTCTGGTTCTATGCAGAAAGGAGAGCTTAACTCTGCCCTAATAAACAGGTTCTGACAAGGCACAGGCTGCTTCTGTCACAAATACGCAAACTCACACACACATGGTGGTCTGTCTCACTGCATGTGAGGACTTTTTTCAGATTTCTGCATTACTGTATCAAAGCAACGCAACACCTAGACATAGACCTAAGCCTAACGTTAACAATGAAGGCGACATTTCTCATATTTACTTTTAAAAAAGTTGACACTGTGGTGAATTGAACAAGTCCCCTTGATGTTGTCCTGTCATTGTGAGGACATTTGGTACACAAACCCACCCACCCCTTTCAAGCAAGCCGCTCCACGTGAGCGAGAGAGAGAGAGAGAGAGAGAGAGAGAGAGAGAGAGAGAGAGTTAGTTGGCAGTCTGTGAACAGCTCCTATACTGGCGGCTGTACTTGTTACTTAGCCCCTATTTCTCTCGCTCGCGCGCTGTTCTATGTTGCAGGAGCGCTGAAAGCCAGCGTGCCATCTCCCTCTTACCTTTCATCGCTGAAATCACAAAATACATCATTAAGCTCGGCGGTCCATAGGCGAGCAGCAGGCGCGGCGCGTGTGAGAGCCTCCCCCTGGTGTTGTCCTGCTGCTGTCCTGCAGTTCTGCTGTTAGAGCAGCAGCTGCCCAGCACACAGAACAGCTCTGCCGCTCCGGCTCTCTCGCGCCACCACACCACACTCCATGTGACTATGACGTCGCCGCGAGGTCCCGCCCACCAGCGCCTGACTGACAGCACGAGCGACCACTCAGCGACGAGAGACCGCCTGCGCACTGACTGCACACAGAGGAGCGGAGGCTCTAGAGCGGGGCAGAGAATGTTTTGAGATAGCCTGTGTGTGTTTTTGTTTGTGTGTTTTCTGGTCTGCCTTATCGCAGGTGAGAGAGAGAGAGAGAGAGATAGAAATGAAGCCATAACAGTAGCATCCAGGCAGTAAACGAGCTTTTAAACTTACAGAACGAAAATCTAAAAGTGTACAAAACAAGAGAAAAAAATACGAAAAGAAAACAAATAAACGTGAGAGAAAAAGATATTGGAGGTGAACAAATGATATGAGGATTAATGACCAAGTAGCTGTATTACACCTATTTTGTATAGTACCAGACTCTCTCTCTCTCTCTCTCTCTCTCTCTCTCTCTCAACAGCTGGAGTTACATCCAGCCTCATCTGCCCCCTCATTAATATCAGCACGACCAGAGAGGGAAGGGAAGAGGAGGGGGGGTGGTGGAGGGACGAGAGAGGGAGAGAGAGAGGGAGAGATTCTGCTCTTCTGACCTCACTCCAGCAGGCTGATTTCTTTCTCCCTTCCTCTCGCTGGCAGTAGGGCTCACTCTCGCTGCCCTGGCAGCTGAGCTCTAGCAGATAGCAGATAACAGAGGTAGGGGTGGGGGGATGGGGAGGGGGCACACACACTGATCCTATCCACCACACAACAACTCTCTGATGAGTCTCACTATCTAGCCAACCTTTTCATTTTCTCTCCTTCCAGTACTTCATCTGAAATCCTCACTCATCCACACCCCCCCCCCCCCACTCCGTCCAATAATCTGCTCTAATCTGAGTCCTAACCAGTTGGCTCCTCTTGATTCTGCTCTTAGTTTAAGCTGGCTCTGACCATCAATCTATGCATTTTAAATTTCCATAAACGAGTCCTTTCACTTTCCATTTGTCGTCGATGTAAATAATAGCATATCTGCAGATTTGTGTACCCCATCAACTACGATCAAAGTAATTAATGTGCCTAATAAAATATGTCATTTTAAATTATGAGCTATTAGCTCCTCCACTCATGATAAACACTCCCTGCTGGAAAGGAGGTGCAGCATCGCTTACTTAATCTCACGCATCAGAATATTCCCTTTCTGTCAGCCGTGTCGAATGGTAAAAATAAAACCCCAGTGTTGGTTTTAAGTCAAACATCTACTGCGGCGTCTGCGGTCCGCTGGAGAAAAGCAATGCAAATGCAGCCTCTGCAGAGGGCCAAAATTACCATCTGATCACAACCTCTCACACGATCAATTAGAAGCAGCAGAAATAAATTAGCTCATGCTATGTCAACAATAATCCGTCATCCAGCACTGCATAATAAACTAAATATGATTTTACTGCCTTGATTAGCAAATGAGGCACATCGTAGAAGAAAATGAGCAGCGTCCAGGTTGGATACATGCTGCAAACAAAGAAAACAATGGTCCCTAAATGGCTTGGCTGTGCAGGTTCTGGTGGGAAAGGGGGAGGGGGGGGGGCATTAAACTTTGTATTGATGTAGAATAGACAATGAATGGTTCTTTAAACACTGAGGATATGTGGCACTCATATGTCTCATTGACATCACTGTGCAAAAGACAGAGACCTCCCTTCCTTTACTAAAAATATCTAGTCAAAATGCCAAGCAAATTTATTCATTGTGCAATGTTAGAACAGAAGCAGAAAATATGTGTTTAATGTAAAATGACACAGAAACCTCAACAAATAAACAAGGTATTTCAGTCAGTGGGTCCGGAGCCTACCTGGAATCATTGGGCGCAAGGTGCGAATACACTCTGGAGGGGGCGCCAGTCCTTCACAGGGCAACACACACACCTACGGTCTACAACACCTTTTGAGTCACCAATCCACCTACCAACGTGTGTTTTTGGACTGTGGGAGGAAACCGGAGCACCCGGAGGAAACCCACGTGGACACGGGGAGAACACACCAACTCCTCACAGACAGTCACCCAGAGCAGGAATCGAACCCACAACCTCCAGGTCCCCGGAGCTGTGTGACTGCGACACTACCTGCTGCACCACCGTGAAGCCACAGTTAAAAATAGTGCTTCTCACAATCCAATCAATGCTAAACATGGTGGGGCAGTCAGCACCTATTCTGAGAAAACGAGGAGCTTCTTTGTTAGACTTGCAGATCGTCCCTAGTAATGGCTTCTTGACAGATGCACATCCTTTCAGACTCATGTTACTGAATGAACACATGCCTTTCCTTTTTAAACCTGAAGTGAGAGTGGAGTCAGAATTTCCTTTGTCTCTCAAAATGAAAGCTTTAAGAACTGTTTATCTGATGGTGGAAGTTTTGGAGATCTACCAGGACTTGCACAACTCTTCGTAGTCTCTGTATCTTCTAGAAATTGTATGAATAATCGTTTGGAAATTTCTGTACTTTCCCTTTCTTTTTCATGTGGATTATATCATATCTAATCTCACATCCTCAAACGGATCATTGTTTATTGACAGCCATTTCGATTGGAAAAATAAAGAAAGAAATGCGGCCTCTGTGTTTCTCACACTACTGAAGATCCACTGAAGAACCATCCACTGAGAGGTGTTGCCTTTCGCTCCACAGAATCCTTTTGGGTAGTTGTTTTATTAAGAGTGTATTATGTCAAGCTGTGTGCTTGCTGACCACAGAGGCGCTGTGCTCTTTAGAAGAGTGCTGGGGTTCAACTGCCAACTCTGCCGCACTGTGCACGTCTTGTGGTTGGCAGAGGACTGCAGAGGGGTGCAGTGGCAACAATGCTTCAAACAGGAGCTGCTGAGAGAAAAGGCTTACAAAACAGCATGCTGTAGCCTCTGGGCAGAAGAACATAGTTGTGTGTATGTTTGTGTGCGTGTGTGTGTGTGTGTGTGGGTTGGTAAAGTCACAAGCACACAGAAACACACACAGCTCTTGTCTTCCACAGTCCACAGATCATAGGGAGATAACCTCACTGTAGACTAAATGCTGGTTATCTACAATGCAAAAACCCCAACAACTGCATTTCTGATAGATGAAAGAAAGAGAGACACACGTTTATCTCCCCTGAGTGAGTGTGTGTGTGTGTGTGTGTGTGTGTATGCATGAGCGCAGCCCATATTAATAGAAATTAATTCTAAGAAACACACCACAAGCACACGTCAGCACCACCAATTTCTTAGTATTGCTAAAGCTTTGAGCATGAAACACATTACCACAGATTTATCGCTTACATTTACAAGGCCCTTATCATGGAAAACTGAGAGTTTGAACTTAGAATGCAAAACACTGTATCAAGTTTCAAAACACAGCACTCCACCCCCAATCCATTACACCTCATTAATGTGATGTTATTTCTCCACCACTTTATAGGTTTACATTCACTTGCTATAAAATGTAGTAGTTATTTGCCTAAATTTAGTAGGCTATAAAATGAATAAAATAGTGCTGGATTCGTACTCAGTGGTGAACAGAGCTGTAGGTGATTCCATGATAAGCGAGACATCTATAACATAGACGGCGAAGAAACGGATTGTTTAAAATTGTATAAATATGAATTGTATAAAATTATCATCTAGAATTCTTCGTATTTCAAAGTGATGATCAAATCTAAAAGCAGATAAACACATAAGAAATGATCATGAATTGATAATATTATTATGTTATTAATAATTTATTAGCCGCTTGGTGCTCCCACACTATGTGAAGAAACGTTTAATAAAATATCTTAAAATCCCTATCTGTGTCTAGCTTGGTGCATAATATTTAATTGATAAAGTTGTTATGAACATAATGAGGAACTCCAAACTTCTGGGGAGTAATATACATATCTGTCTAAGACTGCCTTTTATCTGAGCCACAGTAGAGCAGTCCATCAGAACACACACCTTAAAGAAAAATATGTCTACCAGATATACACATAAAACACTGCTGAATTCACCTTGCAGCTGAAAGCATATTAATTTATGCATTCCTCCCTTTGTTAGTGCATCATCTTATCTTCCTGTTGTGTCACTGGAGAGCTTCTCTCTCTCTCTCTCTCACTGGAAGAGTGGAGGGAGCTGTCACAATCAGTCTGAGAGAGGGCTGGTGTTAATGAGTGCAGCTGCTGCCAGCCTGGCCTCTTTTGTCCTTCACTGCCCAGCACAGGCCTAGCAAAATGTACCGTTTTAAAGGAGGCATATGCAAAACTGCATTCTGTTCGCCAGTGCATAGGTGCCTGGAACTTCATGTACTATCTGATAAACTGAAAATTGTGAAGTCCCTGTGGTTTGACAAATCTCCCCTTTTACCCAAAGCGTGTGATTCTATAGGCTGGAAGGATTCACAGCTTGATGCTGCACCTCTTCTAGAAAACATTCTGCTTCCTACTCAAATAAACCCCACACAGCCTACTCCCTTTAACTTGGTGCTATTTTACCTTTGAAAACTCTATATTCAGGCTAGTGGAAATTGCATTAGTTTATTTTTGTGGTGGTAAAGGATGCATACTTATTTTTTCTTTCTCATAAACACTTCATAGTTTTTTTTTTTATTTTCCCAAAGAGCAGGAGGGATTACATTTAACTGAGAAAATGTGTGTTCTGAAAAGTGATAAAATGGACCCAAAAAGATTTTGCACATTTCTTTCTTTCTTTCTGGTGATTATCTTCAAATGTTGTTTATCAGCCAAAGTACGTTAGAGTTCTGAAGTTTATTTCTGTAGTTTTGCACTGGAGCTACAACACTGCCATAGCTTTACTTTGAAAGAGAATCTAAAACTTAATACACTCACTTACTTGGTTTGTGACACTGACATGTTGTCTACGGTATCAGAAGCAGTAATACATTTCACAGTATGGAAAAGAACTGTACGCCGGTATCCAACTGGGTAAGGCTGCTTTGTGTTTTTAGTGGAGAGAGTGTTTGTGTGTGGTGTGATTTCAGCAGTGGCAGTGGAGTGGAGGGTGGGGTAAGACATCGTGGGGGAGGCGTAAACAGTGAGTTCGCATCGTGAGAAAACACACTGGACGCAGGCAAAATCACATCTAATTCATAAGCAAATTATTGAAGAAAAGAATCCTATTGATCTTCTTGAGAAAGAATGATTAAAAAATAAACAAACAATAAAAGCATTCACACAGGATGAGGACTATTGGGCAGAGCTAAAAACATCACCAGTCATCTGAACATCACTCAAACTTTTGGCTGCGGCTAATCACTTCCCTACATTTAGGGCATGTTTAGACTTTTTGATTTATTACTGTAAAACCTGACTAAGCATTGTGCTGTCATGTGTACAGTAATGCGCAATCTATATTTTTAGACCACAGCTGAGGAAATTATTCATCACTGAAAGGGGTCTGGACATTAGCACTTCAGTACATAGACACTGAGGTCTCTAAACACTGCTGTATGATTCAGTCGAGTATTTGATTATTCACTATATAGAAACTCACCTGAAAGCCATTCTTAGAAAGAGCATCTGTTAAATTCGGTAACGTAATATAACACAGTATAACGAAGAGAAGCCACGCAGGGCAAACTTATAGCACCAGTACAGTGTCTTTATCAAACGCTGGTTATAGTGTAGAAGAGGGCAGTCAGGACATGTCCACTGCTTCGGAGTGGACTGGAGATGGGCTGACTCCTCTGCCTCTGTGGATAAATGCCGGCCCCACTAAAGTGTCTGTTGCTCCTGTTCTGATTAATTCGAGCCAATGTATTTATTGTAAACAAGCCCTGTGGGATGGAATTCAATTGAGAGGAGACGCAGAGCATCCACCGGAGCCCCGGAGGAGAGAGCAGAGGACCGCAGCCGATAATGGTCTCATTAGCAGTCTGTCAGTAGCCATCCCACGCACACGGCCTCAGCACACACGCGCGCACACACACACAGCTGATCCTCCACTGTAACAAAGCCTCACAGAAAGTGTGTGAGAGAGAGAGAGAGAGAGAGATGAAGAGGAAATAAACAAAACAGAGTGAGATATGATAAACAGATAAAATGGAGAGAGAAGTGTGTAATATTAAAAAAGAGGGGGAGAGAATCAGTGAGAGATAGAGAGAGAGAGAGAGAGAGAGAGAGAGAGAAAGAGAAGGAAAGTGTTGCTGAGAAAAATAAGGAGCGGAGAAAGAGAAAAAAACGAGAGATTGGGAGAAGCATGAAACAGAGTGTGATAGAGAGAAAGTGATACAGAGACATGATAAAAGAGACTAAGAGAATTAAGAAATAGAGTGATCGAGAGAAAGAGAGATACAGGCAGGCAGTAATGATAAACAGCAAGAGAGACTGAGATGAACTAAAAACAGGGAGACACAGCACGACAGAGAGGGAGAGATGGAGACGGCAAAAAAAAAAAAACAACAACACAGAAACAGGAGACAAACACGAAACAGAGATATGAAGAGAGGGAGAGAGAGAGAGAGAGATTGAGACAGATTCTGAGCTCTTAATGCACCCTTGAGTATGTATCTTATATCTTAATGGACTGCATCAATACAATATTCCCATTCCACCTCTCACAGAGTGAGATGCACTGAGCGCAGCCAGACTGCACAACCCGAGAAAAACAAACATGTTTACACGCCACTCCATACCAATCACTCACTCCTCATCTCCCACTAAACTCTACAGCATGTTCCCCTGAATGGAGACTAATAAGAAAGAGAATGAGAACTGCACACAGACAGATAGAGAGGGACAGGATGTCCAGGTGCACAAAGCGTCATTAAAATAAATATTCCTGAACGTACGATAACTCAATAATCACGACAAATGCTAACATATATTGGAAAACAGAGACATAGCATCTAGTCTGAAACCTCTTCGTATGGTCTGAGAATTAAAACAGTCATGAATACACCCAATAAAAAAAGGTACAGATCATTTTAATATGTGTGGGGAGAAGCCCAATATCAAACCATAAAAGCACAAACCCATATGAGACAATCATAAACCAATTTAAAGCCATTCCAGGCAATTTCCTGTAGCTTCCACCTGTGAGGAGGACTTCAATAAATCACTCCGACAACAAGAGGAATATCTATTTCCAGGATAAATAGACAAGACTATTGGGCTTCTTTTCTTAGAGCGAAAGCAAACCATTACAACGGCAGTTCAAACGGAGGATGCAGGAGAAGATTTAGATATGGTGAAGAGAGCTCGGCTGAAATGTGACAGGCTGCTGCGTGTCTAAATTCCAAGGCCATAATATTCGGACTCTCTAGTCAGAAGCTTCTTTGCAATTTCATACTGCTATCCTCCCATCTTCCGAGCCCAAATAACTAGCTTTGGCATAAGAAGACAGCGCCAGTAGAGTGCTTTCAGTTCAAGGTAACAGGAGCATCTCTACTATCATCATTAGACACCTAGAGTATGAGCAGTAGGCCACAGGCCTTCCACACTAATGACTCGACAGCAGCTTTCATACGTAGAGGTGGGAGAACTATTTATAGAGTGATTTATAGAGTTATACCCCTTAGAGTTTCATAGGAGAACAAAACAAAAGGCAGGTCAGAAAAATGCTATTTCCATTGTCCATGTTTTAAGTACAAGGAATCCTTAATTATGGGGAATATAAACACATTTAATCTAGTTCAAACAAACCCATACTTTTCCTCAGTCAGGCATTAGGTATGGAAGACAAACAAACGCTTCTATGAAACGCAGAGAGAACAAAGAGAGAAAAGGTCCCAGACAGAGTTCCCTGTTTGAGGAGTTGCTTAAACAATCTCAGATCCTCTTCTGCACAAGAGAGCATGTTTACTCCAAATTAAATTTGGACCCTTCCAGGTATTAATAATATGGAGGCATTTGGCAGTAAACAATTTGATAAGCATTAAAGTCCTCTTGTGCTTGCTCTAATTGAAAACACAACATGGCCCCAAGCAGCTATTTGGGAGCCGTTTCTGCCGCTGCTGTCATCGCTCTGTTAGTTTTAATGGAGTAGACGATGTCAAACCAATTCCTTTGTCTTTGGGCAGTTCCACAATTTCTGATATGGGAAAAGAGACAAACAAATATGGTTATGAGATTAAGAGACAGTGAAAGGAAGCTGGACAGAGTGCACATTGTTTTCATTGCATTCATAGTCTAAGTGAGTTGTTTACACAAAAACAAGTCATGGCTGGCTTTACCAAATACAGTTTTACTGATATTGCCAAAAAAGCAACGTGATATATCCTCCAACAACTTACAGCACATATGTAAGTGATGCACTGAATCCAACTGATTTAAATGTATGCAAGTAATACAGCTTATTGAATCTGCAAAACCTCTAGATAATACGAAGGGTTGTAGAAGAACCTCATTAATGTCATAGCATTGCTCAAATTATTTGCTCAAAAAACACTTTTTTTCCAAAAGTGTAGAAAATTTGGTATAGATCCTGTACATTGTAAGGAAGGTTTCCTTTTTCTTTAAAATGGGGTTCACTAACATTTCTTTAGGGACTAAAAATATCATTCTGTTGCAACCATTTATGTATAAAACATAATTTATATAGGAATAAAATAGTCATATTGTCAGAAGGAATCTAGTGGAGAAGGAAAAACATTTTTAAATTCAAATGTGAGTTAAAGGAACACTATGTAGCATTTCTACCTTAAAACTGCAACTTCTAAATGACTGTAATGTTCCACTGAGCTGTTGTAGGGAGAACAGAGCCTCTGTTGCAGCTATGCCCGGTCCTCTGCTAGTTTACTGCACTAAGCTACTACTGAATTACAGGGTGGAGGACTCTCGCGAGAAATGGGTAACGCTTAACGGCACATAGCTAACAGGCGGATGTTTACCTAGCTACAAGAAGAATCTAGCTCTGTATTCCCGGTACAGACATTATATGTCAGAGAGAAAAAGAGAGAGAGAGAGAGAGAATTAGCGGCCATACAAGAGTTAATACTGGACTGAATTTACACAGTAGCGTGAGCTGAAACACACATGAGGACACACGTTGGAGCAGTAAGTATTGTTGCAGTGCTAGCTAGTGATAGTTTTGTTAACACAGCTGAGCAGTGAGTGTCAGGGTTTACAGCTGCTAACTTTAGCCAGATTAGCTCACTTTCTCGCGTTAGACACTGATTTTGGTAATATGTGCTTTTCTCTGGTTGCTATATGGATTAAATGACTGAGGTTTCACTTTGTGTCAGTGGAACCCAAGCTTTGTTGAGGACAGTGTTATAATCCTGTTTAGAGAGTTACTGATGTACGAGTGTGAGTGATAGTGCCTGCTTACTTTAGTCGGATTAGTTCAGTTTTTAGCATTGGGCATTGATTCTGGTAACAAGTGCTTTACTGTCGGTTGCTATTGTTATAATACGTAGTGTACACAAGGGCCAGTGTGTATTATGAGCGATACATGGGTTTTATCATGTTGTCAACATTATTTTATTCGATTGCACACATTCCCCCAGCTCAAAATCAGTCGGAGCCCCAGAGCCGTTTGCTACTTCTGTAAACATCACTCGATGAGTGAGTGAGTAAAAGTGAGAGAGAGTGACAGAGGTGTGTGTTTGTCTGTAAGAGAGAGACAAGGAGAGTGTGTGCGAGAGCTGGTCGTGTTTATGTGAGTGAGTGAGTAAGTGAGGGAGAGAGAGATGTGTGTGAGACTTGATTTCACGACAGTACTGTAAACGTGAATTACACCCAGCAGCAGGTAGGGGGTGCTCAGGAGACAAAAAAGTCCATTCTTACATTGTATTCCTTTAATGAATTGAATGGATTTTCTTTTGCTTTGTTTTTAAGTAATTCTGCACAATAAAATATGTCCATCATAAAACTTTAAACTTGACATATTACATCCATTTTCCCATGGGTTAACACAGATCCCTGGGCAAAATACCACAGGGATCAAGTACCAGAGCCCCACCCCCTCCTCCTCGTCCTCTCTAACAAGCCCCATTCATGGAAGGAAGTCTGAGAGCCTGTGCCTTTAAATGAAATGCAGTCACAGCTCACTCTATGCTGGAATGCAGAAGCTGTGGTTTTCTCCACTTGTTCTTGGTTCTCTTATTTCTCCACTCTCACTGTTCCTATTTTATGTAATTTAAGGCTCTACAAAGTGTGGCTCCTATAAATCTCTCTGATCTTATTTCTTCATATTGTCCCTCTCATTGTTTTAGATCTTCTAACTCTGGCCTGCTTTTAGGCTTTCTACCTCACTTTCTACCTCTCACTTAAGCTCTCAGCTCAAAGTACTTGTTTTTTTCTTCTTTGTGTCCTTCATATTTTATTTTATTATTATTATTATTATTATTATTACTATTATTATCTGCAGGAGAACAAAAGATAAGGCACTTGTCGAATTACATGTTTTCTGACTGTATTGTATAATCTCAGTTTTTTGTTTGATACAAAAACAAATTGAACAAATGTATGTGCATAAGCACTAAAAGGAGTTTTTCATATGATGTCCCATTTAAAACAAATATTCTAATTATGTTAAAAAACAACCCTTGCAACACGTCCTGACAGTGAAAAAATATTTATTAATTCGTTCTTTCATTTTCAGTCCGCGCTTCATCCTGCTCAAGGTCACAGTGAGTCTGGAAGCTACCCAGGTCCCAGTCAAGAAAAGGCAGGAACAAACCCTGGATGGAGCACCAGTCCATCACAGCACCAGGGCGCGCGCGCGCACACACACACACACGTGCATACAGACAAATTTGAACCCACCCACAAGCTTGTTTAATCTTTCGACTGTGGGAGGAAACAAAAGCACCCAAAGAAAACGCACGTGGACACAGGGAAAACAGACCAAACTCCTCACAGACAGTGCCCTGAGACAGGATTGGAGCCCACAACCTCAGAACTGTGCTAAAGGTAAGTATAGCTGTGTAGATTATATACTATATATTCACATATTAATCTGGTTGATTCAGTGTCAGTCCTTTGTGTAATGCTAAGTATTATGCTCCTCTTCTGGGTCTTAAATTGTATTGAAGAGAGTTGTAATTAATGCAGTGTGACTCAGAAGATGAGAAGATTAGATTTTCTGCTGGAGCAGAACACAAGGATTTGGCCAGAGACACAGAGCACATAGAAGAGGAGACAGAGAAGGCGGCAGACACAGCAGCATGTGTGAAAGACAGACGAAGCACAGCATCTCCCTCCATTCTGATGATCCCCTATTTCCAGTTCCTTCTCCCATCTCTCTCTCTCTGCATCCCCTGTAGAGATTTGAGGGAGGGGTGGGGCGGTGGTGAGGGTGGGGGTTTATTAGGGGCCTGTCTCGTGCCCCACTCTGCCGTATGAAGTAGGGCAGGTGATTTTGGGTGTGATAATTATGGCCATAACTAGGCATGAGGGATTGGTAATGGTGGTGCTTATCCTTCATGCAGCGGGCACCGGTTTTGTGGCTGTGGCAGGGAAAAGCATGATTATGGGTTTTTCCGCTGCGCTGCTGTATCTCGCGCTAAGAGCGACGGTGTGGCTGAAAAGGGCAGCAGGGGAGCGTGGCCTTTGAGGAGGAGAACTTAACGAATGAAGTTCATTATTGAGGAGCATACAAGGGAGACCCCCTGGAGCATGTGATGGATGACCCCACGTCAGAGAAACACACTCACGCTCCATGTACACACACACACACGAGCGTGTGTGCGCCCTGGGCTCTGAAACAACAGCATCCGAAGGAGGGAAACAGCTAAACTAAAATAGTTGACCTTCTGGCTTATGGGAGAAGAGCATAAGAAAGTAAGAACAGAAAGTGTATACAACTCCAGACATATTTAGGATCCATTATCTAAAGACCTTTATTTATATACATTTGAATATTATGTCATATAAAATACGTAATGTTTATATATTATATATTAAATATAAATATCATATTTGTATAGACACAAAATATTTTAATGCTGTTAATTCCCTGTGAAACATTCATGGTTCTAGGCCAATGGTATATCTGTATTTACACCGTTTCTCTTCTGCAATGTCGCATGGCTCTGTCTGCTGGGGTGACGTTTCTCTGTTGTTACGGATGTGAAGCTAACAATCTGCTGCTCACAAACCAGTAGCAAACCAAATATGTTTTCTTTCTATAGGCTAACACACTGGTTAAACACATTGGGGCAGGAGAGAGTAGAACTGCATATTGTCTGGTGGTGGTTTGTTTGTACCAGATATTTCCATTTAATATGTGCTCATCCTTTCCTTATTAAAAAGTTTCATGTTTCTGTTATTTTCTCCGTACAAGTTAAAAAAGACTGGCAACTACTGGCCTAATGGTTATAGAAGAGTGCTTTTTCGATTTCCAGAAATTGGGGTGATGGTGATGGAGGAACAGATAAAGGAACAGCACTGTCCTCCTCCCTCAATCCACGGCTGAGGTGCCCTTGAGCATGACACTGAACCCACAACTGCTCCCCAGGCGCCGGGGATGGCTGCCCGCCACTCTGGGTGTGTGTTCACAGCCCCTAGTGCACTAGTGTGTGTGTGTTCACTGCCACAGATGGGTTAAATGTGGAAGACATTTTGTTGTACGTTGTAAAATGACAAATAAATGCACACAAAAAATGTAAATACATACATACATACAACAGCATTAAATCTAACAAAAAATAAAAAGTAATAGTAAACCACTTTCCTAAAGGCCTTTTTTCCTCTAAAAGGGAACTGCTTCACTGCTTCGTGTCTACAACAAATATAGCTGTTGTTTAAACAAGCTGAACACATTTTACTGAACTACAGAAGGCAATAAACACATCCTAATAAACTAGGCCTAAATGCACAATATATACTGGAAAAATGATATGGTCAAAAAATGTAAAAATAGCAGTTTATTAATATAATATAATTATAATAGTTTGAATTTACATACAATACATTCTACAGTGTCATTCAGTGCTAGTTACATTCTGACAAATGTACAGATACATGAAACAGTGCAGTAATACTTGGAAAGTTTTCTACAGATTATATATCAGACATATTATATTCAGCATACATACATATATATTCATAACAACCAAAATACCTCATAAATGCACCATGTTAATAGGAGCTCTTATTAAGTGAAGGATTTGATTCTCCACACTATACTGTTTACAGCGGTTCAAAATATGCTAATTTGTAACTTGCCATGACTTGCCTTCCCCCTGCTAAGACTAATTTACTTAAAATCACAGGTCTGTTTTCTCTCTCTCTCTCTCTCTCTCTCTCTCTCTCTCTTCTCTTTTTATTATTTTTTTATGGAATGGACCACAGAGGCCTCCCACCTCCCCTAGCCCATATTGCACTCATTTATTAAAATCACCATTGTCTTGGAGTGAAAATAACTTTTCTTTTTAAAAGCGCCCTGTCTATTAAAACAAGAGCCCACCGGAGGGACCACTTTTCCTCTGAAGATTGAGGGAGATCTTCAGGCTATTCTGCTCTCTGATTCTGCCTTTTTGCAGGGCCCTGGGTTACCACTCTTTCAACTCCCCCCACTCTTTACTTTCTGGTCAGAGGTACCTGGTACCTGCCTCTCTTTTTTACTGTTGACTTATGAGGATGCCAGGGGTGTGTGGGAGCGATTCATCACGGCCCCATGTCCCCCCCCACACCACAACCCACACACATTAGTAATGTTCTCCACCGAGGAGAAAGGCCTGTCACAGCTAGCTCTCTCTCTCTCTCTCTCTCTCTCTCTCTCTCTCTCTCTCTCTCTCTCTCTCTCACTCTCTCTCTCCCTCTCAAAAACCTCAGAGCGAGGTAGGTCATGCCAAGGCCCATGCACATGGCCCACTTTAAGTCTTTCACAGCACCTTTAAGTTTGCCTTGTCCAGCCGTGACTGGGACGACCAGTGTACTGACACATCACTGAAACACATTCACACACTATATCACTCTGTATAATACACACACCAGAGACAATGGGCTGAAAGCAAGAGATGCCTGAGAGGGCCAATAAACTATTCCACAACTCAAATTCCTCACACTTCTAACAAGCACAACTGACAAATGAGCTTTAATAGAAGATTCTGAGGACTATATTATAGTTAGCACATTGTAGTCTGCACATTTTTAAAACTCCAACACGAGAAAGAAAATACTTTATTTGCTTTTAACATTTTCTATTACTGCATTATAAAATTATAAAATATATATATACAATTTAAAGAAGAGCTATTATTTTCAAAATGTGAAAAAAAGGGGTTTAATTTTTAAATGACATTTCACTATTCAAATATTAATAATTTTACAGACCCAATTTTGTGCTTTTTTTGTGTAAGACTAAAAAACTTTTTACAATTTAACAAAGCCCCACATTATGTACGGTTCCAGCAAGACCCTTTAAATTGATGCAGAACCTTTACATTATGTGATGGTCCTTTAAATTTTTAAAAATTGTCCTCTCCCTCACAGCCATTTTCCAGCATGTTTTTTAGGGAACTAAAAGCAGTTATTCTATGGCATCGCTCAAAGGACGTTTGTGGCACTTTTACTTTTTAAGTAATGTATAAATCTTTCACATTATGTGGAGGTTCTTTAAACTTTAAAAAGGTTCTTCCCACTCAAACATGCCATTTACAAGTGGTCCGTTCATTGAAAGATTTTTCAGGGAAGAAAAAATGGCTCTTTTAAAAAGACTGCTCGCCAGCTGGTCCAGTTATCATTAAACCTATATGGAATCCAACGGACAGCTCATGTTGTTTTATATTTGGAAAATGACAGTAATGTTATGGAGTTAACAGCATTACAAGACTGTGATAGTTCCTGCAAAATACACAAATGTGAGATTGAAATTTGTTATTAATTGCCAGATGATGAATAAACTTCTTGCACAGAACTGAACAGAACTCCAATAAACAAAGACAATAATGAAGGTCAATCACATCTCTGTTGAGTTATCTCAGACTATTAGTCTGAAACACGAATGCAAGCAATAAAAAAATCAGCAGTTGAAAATGGTCATGTCAAGGAGTCCTACCTCAATCACTAACACACAGAGAAAGAAACAGACAAAAAAGAGAAAGCAACAACTACAGAAGGAACTCCTACCTGTTTTTACATCTGTCACTTTATTTAGGTAGATTAGTTTTAAAAAAGGGTTATTTGGAACCAAAACATAGGATTAAAGGATAACTGGTGTGGTTTTGTGTGTGAGAGTGTCGACCTTGATGCAGTAATCCAGTACAAAACTGCAAAACAGCACGACACCCAACCCAAAGAAAGCTCATTAACTCATGTCCACGGCTGTAGGAATGAAAGAATGACAGACTGATGTAACGACACGATCACAAGGCTGTGTACAGAATGTCTGCCACAGATGTTTCACTGCTGCTTTGCCCAACAGATTTCATTATTTTACCTCAGCAAACTCACCTGACCTTTGTTGTGTAGTGCAACATTTTACTAACCTACTGTTGACATGTAGGGCATTTTTAATTACTTGGAATTTCAGTGGTAGCCACAGCGCAACGCTGAGAAAGTTGTGTGAATTATGCAAGCAGAAATTATTGAGGCGCGCTCGTTAATGACCACATTGTGAGGAATGATCTTGATCTTTGCAGCAAGCTCGGCGCATCATTAGCGAGGCTGCCACTTTATCAGAAACACGGCAGGGCTAGCATAGCGCTAACTACACAGGTGGAGTCAGACAGGGCAACAGACTATACATTAACACATATAATAAACACACCGAGAGCAAGAGAGAAAGAGCGAGTGAGAGCGACTGATTTACAATGAAACACAGAGAGAGAGAAAGAAGAAAGGAAATCAAAGAGAAGAGTGAAACAGAAAGGCAGAGAAAGAGAGAAACAGACTTGAGATTCAATGACACAGAGACACAGGGCCGAAATAGAAAAACACATGGGAGAAGAAGAGAAAAAGGAGACAAACAGAGTAAAAGAGAAGGAAAGGCAGATTCAGAGTTTGTGAGAAACAGGCTGATAGAGAGCACTGCTCTCTTTCTTCTTCATTGGCCTTATGAAGCTCTCTCTCCCCCTCACTCCCCACTCCTCTCTCCCTCTCTGGTCACTGTATGCTGAATGTGTCTTTGATGTTGGAGTGGAGAATGCTGAGGTATGAAAATCCGCAGGGCTGTTATCTGCTACATCTTAATGATGCTGCTGCACTGCATAATGGGTTAACTTTACTCTCAATCACACCCATGCAGGTGCACGCACAAACAGACAGACAGACACACACACACACACACACACACACACACACACAACTACTGCAGATACATGAGTGTTTCGACAGCGTCAGCTTCATTGTTGGTGAAGATGTGGCTTCACTTCTGTGACTCACACTCTAGTTCTGAACTTCCTCTTGTCTCTCTCTCTCTCTCTCTCTCTCTCTCTCTCACACACACACACACACACACGGCTTAGACCTGTTTCTTATTACTCTCCATCTCTCTGGCTGTTTAACATTTCCCCCTGTCTGTATCTCTTTGCCTCTCTCTCAGTTTATTCTCTCTCTTTCCCTCTCTCTCTATCAATGCTCAAACAGCCTTGTGTCAACACGCTCCTCCACAAACAGACACAGTGCTCTACTCTTTCCATCAGAAGCTTTTTAGGAGCTTCTCCTAAAGCAACTATCAGATCGGATGAGAATGATCACTGTGAAAATGAGACTTTTGCATAGTTTATTCAACAGTATTACATCTGAATAATTTAGGAATTTTTTTGCATGATAATTATCGGCCTCATTATTTAGGCAGCCCATAATTGTGTCTGCACTTTTATAGTTATTGCTGTTTTAAATCGCACATCGAAATCATTTTTTGATGAGGAATAATAATGGAGCATGGGAGACTGGCTGATGAGCTCAATGTGATCTTTTTTTTTTTTTTTTCTTGCAGTTGCTCTGAATTCGAGTTCGATGTAGAAATCAACCCCATGGAGATCTAAGAGATTTGTGTGCGTGTGTGTGCATGAATGGGTGTTTTGCTTTGCTGTCATCAGTGTGATATAAATCATGAAATGTCCTGACCACGCAAATGCAGTCTGAAGATCTGAATGAAGAACAGAGTCTTATTTAAAACAAAGTAAGGCACTGTTTGGAAAGTTTAGAAGGAGTATGGGGCATTTAACTACAGTTACAAGGGTAAACTCTCAAAATTACTGTTTTCAAGGGTGTGTTGATGTGTGTCCATGTATGAATGCATTGTGTTGTTGTCACTGTTATGAAATGTGATTATTTGTTCAAATAAAAGTGTTGCATTTTGGAACAGATACAAGAATATCGTTACAGTAATAAGGCTTAACAAGAAGGCCTCGGGAAGAAGCCCTAGAAAGAGTATTTGTATGAGTGTGCCAGTGTGTGTGTGTGTTTGTCTTTGTGTGTGTGAGTTTTCAGGTCTGCAGGCACTGGAGAGACGCACACCGGAGGCGCTCTAATGATGCACAAGGACATTTCATCAGTGGCGTCTTAAACGTCAGCAGTCAGCAGCCGTCAGTGGCGCTCATATCCGCAGGAGCCTCATGACCTCCGCCTCTGTCCTGCTCCATGAATCAAAGCCCCTCCGCCCATGCTGACACGCCGCACTCGGGACCACTGGACGACAGGCGCCATGGAAAAGTGATGAGACTCAGAGAAAGCAGAGAGAAACGGATAACCTGCACCAGCACTTCCAAGGCCACAGCCAGTGCCACACCAATGTGTCGCAATTATGTGGCCACAAATAGATTAATATTAACTGATATATCACTGATAAATCTCTGATAATATTTATATACATAGTGGGGTTTTATCATTAAACATTGTTACTCTAAAACAGAGGTTTTAATAGTGAAGGGCTGCAGAGCTATTGCAGTTTTGGGGGGTTGTGGGGGTAAATGAATAAGGCATGTTTGAGCACTGCTAGCACTGTGTCAGTGGGGGGCTCAAAATGTTTCTTATCTACAAAAGGAGGACACTGCAGAAAGAGTTAGGGAACCAATTCTTTAAACATTCCTGCACCATTGTGAGAGAATAGACTCTGGACTAGCGTTATTTCTTTTACAAGTTACACAAAACCATTAGTTCTATAGCTTGTTATAATCATGCCAGTTAATAAACTACATTTTAACTAACCATACTTATGCTGCACAACTATGTTAATTTATAATAAAGGGTTTGTGAATCCAGACTTTATATGCAGTAAGCGTAAGTTGTACAGCACTAATATAATAATACAATATTTTGACAAAACCACATATGAGACCAACACATTTTTATTTTATTTAGTTTTATCTGGCTTTTTTTTACACAAAACTAAACAATGGACACTGAACTCCTAAAATCCTAAGTTCTAAAAATGTGAGCCAATCATATTGCTTTTCCAGCAACCTAATTTCGAACCCTCCTGCGCATTTCCACCAACAAAAATAGGTTCCGAAACCCAAAAAGTTCATTCGCAGCAGGAGCCAAAGGATAGTTGGTTTTTCAGCATGTACCTTGTGGACGCGTCTAGTCGTACAGGAGGAAGGAGCAATGGCAACACCCATGAAAAGCGTGTGCAGTATTTTTATCGCCAAAAGTTGATCCATGTTTGCTTTATGAAGAAAACCCAATGTCTAACAGCACAAATGCCTGCAGGTAGTCTATACGCTCCGCCATCTTCTCACTTCTGTTTACTGCCGCTATTTACTCCCTCTGTTGATGAGGTGTTCTGTGACGTATCTTCAGTTCCCCATAAACTGGTGTAAACACAGGCTCATTCGCTGAAAATCCCGTACGGAACCAGTTCACGAACCAGAGTACTTTTTGGTGGAAAAGGGCTAACAGGTATTACTTATATATTTCTGGTGGAATGTATCAGTATTAGCCCTGTGAAGGACTGGCGTCCCCTCCAAGGTGTATTCCCGCCTTGCGCCCGATGATTCCAGGTAGGCTCTGGACCCCCCGCGACCCTAAATTGGATAAGCGGTTACAGATAATGGATGGATGGATGGATGTATCAGTATTAAGAATGTGTTAGGAAATGACTTTTGAAAATATGGGAATTAATCTCAGACATAAACACGGTGAACACTGCTTTGGATTTTACCATTGTGCCCACCTTTTCTACTATGACCACATACACACAGACAGACACACAGACAGGGTGCTTTTTATTTTACCTGTGTGTGTGTGTGTGTGTGTGTGCGCGCGCGCATGTTGCATGCGTCTCAGGCTGTTGCTGGGCCGCTCTGACAGCCACTTCACAACAAGTCCTTTAAGGTCGAACATAGACACAAAGGGACAGACAGACAGGAGAAAAGCTGACGAAGCTATTCTCTCACAAAAGAGGGCTGGGGCAGATTAAGCGGTCACAAAGAAGCCAAGAGTCTCCTGCACTACTGCTCTAGAAGCCCCCTGCTGCATATCAGCACCAACGTATGGCCCCCAGCCCGGTCCGGACAACAACAAAGACCACAGAGCACCCCTCCGTCACGCCTAGCCTGCTCCTTTCAACCCCTCTCTACCCCTCTCTCTCTCGCCATGAGGGGCGACTGCTGAGGACCACCTTCATTTTAAACGACTTATGCAAAGAAACTACATTCACAAAAGCCTATTTGCAATTTTGACAAAATGGCTAACAAAAAAAGAGAGAGAGAGAGAGATAGAGAGAAAACAAATAAATAAATAAACCCAGAGAAAAATGAGGAGCTGTCATATTGTGCGGATGGAAGAAAAAGTGGCGAGGATAGAAGAGAAGAAAAGGATAAAAATCACGCTGTCCTGCTTTACGACAAATAGATATCTCTATTGATTTCCTTTTTACCGCGGCGGCCCATCCTTCTCCGCTGTGATTATACTGACCTATTTCAGATAAAAAATGACTGGCTATTATGGATTAAAGCAAAGCGTCCAGAAAAGCAAAATATCCTTCCCATGGCACAAACAAATAGACAAAGATGAAACATAATTTATTGTTAAAATTGGAGAGTGTCAAATTGAGTGGAGTTTTTTTCTCTCTCTTCTCTGAGTTTCTCTTGTTATTCGAGACAGAAAGCCTCAAGTTTCTGTGGCATGCTGTGTGTAAAATCGCTTCGGTGGAGTGCACACTTTGGGGATGTTCAGCTCATTTAAATCAGACTCTTACGCACAATTTCGAACATTTTCATTACGTTTAATGTACACTCTAATGACTAGAACAAAGCCTCTGGAGAGAAAATGCACTACACGATCTTGTGCAACTCACAGCCCAGGCAGAGTTCTTTGTATTGAGCCTGTCTCGGTAAACGGGACAATGATATTTGACGGCATCAAAGGCAACAAGGACAACACTGCACCTTTAGACACAAGGCTCTCTTACAGAAAACATAATTCCCAGCAGCTTTGTAAAGGCTCAGAAGACCCCAGCCCAGCGCTCACTTCATCACACAACACAGTGGGGTGAGAAGAGTAAGACGGGAAAACAAGACACACATTTCACAAGGACTGACACCACCACAACAACAACAACAACAAAATCATTGCCATGTAACAAAAACAAGCAATAAAGCGCAACTATGACTAAGCGCGCATGAGCAAAAAGAGTAAACATCTCAATTAAAGTCGCTTTTGTGGGGAGCACAGGTCAAACAGAGTGCTACTGTGTATAGCCAAGACTCCTTGGGATCTCCACTGCACATGCTACAATACTGTGAGGATTGGACAGATGACTGGTCACTGCATTAATCGACCTTTTCGCTTCAGTACCACTTTCAGAATAAGACTACCCTTTGAAAGGTTTATAAGTTGTTTAAATTCAGTTTATTTAATAGTTATAATTAAAAAATAGGTTGTAAAAACCATAAATATTATTAATAATCATTTGTAACACAGATGGAAAGGGCTACAGTGACCTGTTGTTTGTTTATTAAAGTGACAGATCACTTTATCAAGGTAAAGAATATGCTTAGAATGTGAATTTACTCATCTCATATGTTAAGGTGCACCACATTATCATTAATGTCTTAAAAGACATCCTGTAGTCAGATCACTGATAAAACTTGGTGGTTAAATGGTTAAACATATATACAGTTACATAGCTGACAGGTTTAATGTCGACTGAAAGAGAAGATAAAAGCTGTCTGGCGAGATCTGAAGTATAACAGTGTAAATGGACGTGGGTTCACTATATGGCAAACACCATGTCACAGTTACCCTTTCAGTCTGTGCATTATAACTGATCATTAATTACTTTTAAAGTGTTTACAACCTAATTTATCACAGTAATAAACAGACTTTAAACAATTTATAAACCTTCATAAGTGTAGTCTTATGTTACAGTGGTACTGAATCTTCCCAAACAAACAACAACAGCACTACATCACTACATCCTTTCTCAAGAATAAGATAACATAGGCATCTTACACATTGTGAGAAAATCATACTCTGTTGAAAGAATTTTTTGAAATCCAACCATGTTCCAAAGCAATTGTTTTTACAAAAGCTCTAAATACCGAAATGTAATGGGAGGAGATATTTATAAAACAGTAGAATATAGTAAGGCCCCGCAGTATCACAATGTTATGGTTGATAAGATCAATGATAAAAGAATCCAAACAATACCTTCTGAGATGGTATATATTACAGACCCCAAAAGATTGGTTCAGCTTAAATCTGGTGGCCAGATATGATTATCATTAATCCGCCTGTACTGGGTGGTGATGTATGAGAACTTTGCTTTCTAGAGCGATAATACTCCAGCCAGTACATTTGGTATGAGTCTGACTGGTGCATGTGATTCAGAAGTAAACATCCAACATCAATACCTGATCTCACTAATGTTCCAGTGGAAACAATGTTCCAACAGCCCACTCTAAAGCCTTCACTATTAGTACATTGGCGATATAATTAGATGATAAAAATCCATTCAACTAATATTCCTCCAATTAGATTTTCAGTTTAAAATTGCCCAACAATGGGATTTTGGTGAGAATAATAGATTGTATATTTCCAAAAAATGAATTCAGTTGAAATGATAGTGCATTAATACATTTCCACCCTTAAACACACAAATGCTAAGAACTTACTAGTCGAGAGCAGCTGGGCTCAGAGAGACAGGCTGTGTAAATCCCCTCAGTGTTACATTAGCCTCTATTTTCTGTGGCTCTACGCTCCACAAAATGACCTCGCTGAGCTGATCAATTCAAAAACAAGTTATGACATATCATAAAAGGTAGCAGACTAGGGGCAATTGCTCTGCGTGTTTTGTCGGTGCATTACAAATGGAGAGGGGGAGAGTATTTATGTGTCTATTCCCTCTTGACACAGGTTGGGATAAGTGGGTAGTTTCATATAAAACAGCTGTTTTATATGAGAGGGAACATAACAGTACAGTAATTCTTCTATTCAGCGCGGACTAGTTTAATGATAGCCCTAGGGCTGTTGAGCGCTTTCAGATTGTTCATATTTCAGAGAGGTTGGCCGTCTTAATCATTTGACGGAGATTAGCGAGGTTGCCACTGTGTAAGTCTCGCGGCACTCGACGGGGAGGTAAACAAATGAGTGAGCAGGGGGTTAGGCCATGATTCTCAATGAGGCCAGAGCCGGCTTGTCCGCACTACGGAGACAGATAAAGCCTCACCGTGCCTCTCTCTCGCTTTCCCTCATTCTCTCCCACTGTATATCTCCCTCGCTCCCTCTGTCTCACTTTTTCTCCTTGGATCGATGACTCCCCTTCCCTATGGTCCCGACTAACCAAAGGGGGATTCAGACGAGCTCCTGTAACACAGCTACAGCTGTCACTCTGGCAAGGATTTCGAGCACAAACAAGCAAATACTTCATTTGCTCAATACTTGTCATCCATGACTAACTATACATCAGAAGCAGAACAATGTGGTAGCAAGAGTAATTCTCCCCAGAATAACACAAAACACACACAATACTGAGACAATTCATCTTCACCATATTGAACCTGAAGCCACTGACAAATTCAGGGCATCATATAAATATAAGCTGATTTCGATGCACTAAAACATTGTGGGCATGTCATTCATCATCACTCTCCTTTTGAATTTATGGAAGAGGTTTTTTATTTTTTTTTTTTAAACAGAGCTTCTGCTACAAACAAGCCACATGTATGTGTCAGACAAGTGTAATATCAAGCTGTATAATATACCCAAGTATAATTTGTAAATAACTGACATGGACATATCAAATCCTCACAACCTTCCCCACTGTTTGGAAAATATCACTGCAGGTTAAATTGTGTGAAGATTCTTTAATGAACTGAGCAACAGAAAATGTCCAAACTTACATTCAGGGAAAAAGTACAGTTATATTTATTTACATTACAATTAATGAATTAATGAATTGTTCTGTAAAGAAACAAAGCTAAACAGGACACAGTGCAGCAAATAAAGTTTAGTTACGTAAACAACTGTCAGGCAACAAACAAGAAAGTTATTACAAATAGGTGCAAAAGAAAGAGATGAAAAAAAGACATACAATGCAAAAAACAGCTGAACAAAGTAAATGGAATTTCTAGACAGAGGAATGATATCATCTACATGTCTGATTTCACCACTCAGCCTTTACATTGAAGAGCATTCAACAGACACACAAACACTGTTATCTGTGCACTACACACTCTCACACCAGCAATCACACAGAGCATCTCTGCACAGAGAGCCTGCCAAACTCTCTCTCTCTGTCTCACACACACACACACACACAAACACACACACACACACACACATACACACACATACACACATACAAATGTTTATATCCAACATCAGGACCTGAGGTCACACACATTATTTCATTATGTATATATTATACAGTTTAATTACAAATTATATGAATAACCGTTTGAGTAACCGGGAGAGGTGTACACTCCAGAATTTCTAAGAGGTTATATATCCATGTTAGTGTTTCATCATATCGTCAATAATATCGTTATGGCCAAAAGACCCTAATTATTTTAGGGTCATATCGCCCACCCCTACTACTTACATTTTATATATCCATCCATCCATTATCTGTAACCGCTTATCCAATTTAGGGTCGCGGGGGGTCCAGAGCCTACCTGGAATCATCGGGCGCAAGGCGGGAATACACCCTGGAGGGGACGCCAGTCCTTCACAGGGCAACACAGACACATTCACTCACACCTACGGACACTTTCGAGTCGCCAATCCACCTACCAACGTGTGTTTTTGGACTGTGGGAGGAAACCGGAGCACCCGAAGGAAACCCACGCGGACACGGGGAGAACACACCAACTCCTCACAGACAGTCACCCGGAGCGGGAATCGAACCCACAACCTCCAGGCCCCTGGAGCTGTGTGACTGCGACACTACCTGCTGCGCCACCGTGTCGCCCACATTTTATATATATTTTTATAAATATATAAGAGAGAGGCTTGGGAGTGGTGCAGCAGTCTACGTGTTGGTCCAATCAGCATAGGATTGCCAGTTTGATCCCCAATGATGCTTTAGCCATCCATGTCCAGGAGTCCAAGATAGCACAGCAGGCCTTAACAGGCCACCCTCTGGCTGGGTGGAATCAAGCTGTTCAGTGGCATATTAAAATAAGCAGTTGCTGGCTTCAGGTGTCTTAGTGAAACCGTGTTCTTATCTTCACTCCCGCAGGTTGGTGGCATTGTGTGACTAATTACTGGGGAGAATCAAACACTAAGCCTAATCCTGGCTAAAATCTGTAGAAGTAAAATAAATGGCATTGTTCTTTCAAAAAGTAAAAATGCTATTGAAGCTTTTCCAAAATATCATTTATACATTTTTTGCTGGCCTTGACATTTTGCCCCGAGTATATAAGGACACAAAGACATGCATGCACACATGAACAGAAAACACACACAAAGACAGATAAAGGCCTGGGCTATCATGTACAATCATCTTCTGCAGCTTATCTCTTGGTCCTGTCATTTCCTCAACAGGTTACAACAATACTAACTGCTCTCACAGACATTCAGACTGGAGCCTACAGCACAAGATAGGAATAACTACAAACACACAGTGTATTTACTAAAAGTTGAATTAATCCTCTGCTGGCCATAATTTATACTCACTCATTGCAACAGTGTAAACAATGAATGGCTTGTGGTTTCTTATTGCTGTCAGTTTAGTAGCTCACTTTTTCCTCAGACAACAGTCCCGTCCTCACTGCTTGACCCATGTCCAGACTCTGTCTAATATCAACTCACTATTAAAATGCCACCGTTTATCTAAGGAAATTACCTGGCTGCCCACATGGACGGCATGGCCTTGTGGATGACTAAATAAATACAGGGCTCAATAAATCTGCCAGCTTCAAATGCAAAGTAAAGGTTTATGTGATAGTGAACTGTGAACCGCAGAGTGTGGAGATTTATATGAGATTCTAAAACCACCTTTGGTTTTCAGAAAGTAGTTTCTGACAAGGTCAAGGTCGAACAATTTTAAGCAATTCAAGAGATTATTACATTTAATAATAATTCAACCATGAATTCCATTACAAATTGTTGAAAAAATAATTGCAGCTTCTTCCCTGCATTTATTTAATACAAAAAGTGGGATATATGTAGTACAACTTTTGTGGGCATCACAAGTGTTTGTACAACAACTGGACCAAGAAAAGTCCACCAATCAAAAAATATCCAGCCAACAATGTCCTTTGTCCACCGATGAAGGATTAGAGGATGACCAACACACATTGTGCAGCAACAGGTGAGCTCCTGTCTCTGAATTTACATCTACAATGTGGACCAAGGTAACTGTGTCTAGTGATAGAGCAGTATTTAAAAACTCTAGCAACACTGCTGTATCTGATCGACTCGTGTCAGCAAAACACATTAATGCACACTAGAAAACCAGTGCTATATTAGTGCTACTGCAGTGTTGAGAATAATCCACCACCCAAATAATGTCTGCTGTCTGGTAGCCTTTGGGCGTCCTCACCATTGGAGAACAAGCTGAAAGGGGGTTAATGATATACAAAGCAACAGATGTAATTGTGTACATATATGGTAAAAGATTGTTTACAGCTGGTTAAATATATGGTGAAAATATGTTCTTGATCTTTAATTTTACAGTGTTTTCTCATATCAGCCAAAATTTTCCCTTTTTATACGTTGGCTCTCTGGCTGTTTGAGTTTGCCTTTAAGCAGACCTGGAGGGAAGGTGAAAGGCAGTGAATGGAGGGAGAAGTGGTCATAGCAGGGGTCATCAGAGGGAAGAGTGAAGTATCCATTATCTTCCGGAGAGGAGTTCTTCTTATTACGGTCTGAGCTGGTGGCTGAGCGAGGGGGAGAGAGAGGGGTGTCTGCCAGCCAACAGCTGCCCCTGTAATTTATATTGATGAAGGGACTGGCGGCCCGCTTCCAGGGGTTTGATCACTCAGGCAAGTGTGGAAAGATGAGCTGAAAGAGTGTGCGGGGTGTGTGTATGTGTGTGTGTGCTTGTTAATGCACACTTCGTTTGATACAGTAAAGGGTTCCCTATCCACATGTGCAGGGTCTAGTAAAAGCCTGCACAAATAGCCCTATCTTACTTAAAGTTTCATTGGCAATTCATTAGTGTTGTGCAATTATTGATTTGTTCAAATAAACTGAGCACTGAAACAACATTCCGAAATGATATTTGATCTAAAGAAATGGCCAATGTATGACCCAGCATTAAATGTTGTCACCTGACATAATGCAATGTTGACAGCAATGCAATATGCTGTGTGGTAGCTCTCATACAGCAAAATATTGGGACACATCTATCATAAGCAGCAACACTTCCATCCACACAAAGATGCTGTCGTTAGAAGGTGCCAGACTTTACCTAACCCTCATTAGCACATTATGGTCTATAAAAATGTCTGTTCTCCTTGTAACTGACGAGACCTTTTCCTCCCACCATTACATGTCCTTTGAATCCTCTCTAGCGAACAGCATGGCTTTGACCCAAGACCTCGGCCCCGGCATGCCTCCGCCGCACTTCAGTCACTCGCTCTCTCCCCTTTCACTCTGTGACACGCATCATTACCATTTCTTTCACTGAGATTAAATAGTGCAGTCCGGCCTGTGTCCGCGCCTTTGAACCCGCTCTCCTGAAACATGCTCTTTGATTTTGCTTCCTCGCGCTTAAGCAGGGCCGATCAGGGCTCTAATTAAGATAGCAGTAGGCCACTGGATGAAAGGAAGAAAGACTAACACTCTACCTTTACTCAAGCAGAACAGGAAAAGACACAGTAAAACATGTCCTTTCCAATAAAGACAGCCACTGAGCAGAGATATGTAAAGAGATATTTGAAGGGTATTTCAACAGCACAGAATATGATAGTATTGTATTACGGAAAATAAGAACTTAGAAATAATGTTTGTTCAGATGAAAATTTCTTTAAACCTACACCAGTCTTTCCTAAACTGTGATAGGTCAAAATTGATTTTATAGTTGTATATATGTACACACACTATATTGGCCAAAAGTATTCACTCACCCATCTAAATCTTTGAATTCAGGTGTTCCCATCAGTTCCATGGCCACAGGTAAATAAAACCAAGTACCTAGGCATGCAGAGTGCATCTACATTTGAAAGAATCAGTCGCACTTAGGGTCTCAGTGAATTCCAGCATGGTACCGTGATAGGATTCCACCTGTGCAACAAGTCCAATCATGAAATTTCCTCACTACTAAATATTTCAGTGGAAGCAACTGGGAACAACAGCAACTCAACCACAAAGTGGTACGCCACATAAAATGACAGCTGGGTTAGCAGATGCTGAGGCGCATAGTGTGCATAGGTTGCCATATCGCTACAGACTTCCATGTTTCATGTGGACTGCATATTAGCTCAAGAACAGTGCATAGAGAGCTTCATGGGATAGGTTTCCATGGCCAAGCAGCTGTTCCAGTGAGTCCAGTGAAATGAAAGCTTAATGCTTTAGCATACCAAGAGATTTTGGACATTTTCATGCTCCCAACTTTGTGGGAACACTTTGGTGATGACTCCTTCCAGTTCAAACAAGACTGTGCACCAGTGCTCAAAGCAAGGTCCTTAATGAAATGAATAAGTGGGTTTGGTGTGGAAGAACTTGACTGGCCTGCACAGTCCTGACCACAACCCGAAATAACACCATAGAGATGAATTAGAGTGGAGACTGTGAGCCGGGCTCTCGCCCAACATCAGTGTCAGACCATCAGTGTCAGACGCTTCTGGAAGAATGGTCAACAATACCCATAAACAAACTTATAAATCTTGAGGAAAAAGCCTTCCCAGAAGAGCTGTTATAGCTGTAAAGGGTGGGCCGATATCATATTAAGCCCTATAGATTAATAATGGGATGTCACTCAAGTTCAGATGCATGCGAGGCAGACGAGCAAAAACTTTTGACAATACGTCTAAAACACAGTCATAACCTGTTATCTGATTACATATAAAGAAACTTTACTTGGACATGGTTTTTCTTCTGAAATCAAGGGGAGTAATAGGTTTATCAAAACATTTTCCCTCTTTATCCATAGTACCTGCCTCTACTCCTCTGGGGAAGCTTTACACCCCATGATGGTACACCGCTGTAAGAAAATAATTACATTCCACTACAAGAGCATTAGTGAGGCCAGGTGCTGATTTTAGACGATAAGTTCTGGATTAAAAACATCACTCTGCCTCATCCCAAAGGTATTGGATGGTGCTTAATCACTCCAAAAAACACAGTATCTCACTATTCTAGCTTTTTACACTTGTGGAGCTTCTTCTCACTCATGTTTCTAAACTTCATTTATGAATGTCACCCTCTGAAAAATTCTTTAGGAAACCAAAATTAATTTTTCTGTGGAACAGCTCAAAAGACCTTGTTTATTTTTAAGATGCTGTGCTAAGGCTCCCTATTCAGTGCATCCTGGAACAGCTTTTGAGTGGGGAACACTGGCGATACAGAAAACCTTAATCTGTAAGATTTGCTGAATTTTCAAAGGTCACATGAACACCATGTCGAGTCCTCCACACTGTCCCCTGCTATTTGCTGATCTCTATCTCTCAAAGCTAGAGTATGAAAGGCAGTTTAGAGTTTTTAACCTCCTTTGCAAAGGTCACATACAAACCACATCCTTGTTTTTCAGTTGCAAGCAGCAAAGACAACAGAGCACTGTCTGAAGGACTGGAATAAAACAGTCATATGATCTGTTTGAAGAAGCGAAATCACTTCAAGTGGCAATGACAAAGTTGTTTCACCAGTCTGAAGATTTAGTTCAAAAAGACAGATACATTTTACTTTACCTGCGTTGAGAGAAATGTGCATTAGCTGCTTAACCATTAAACCCAGGAATTTAATTTCCTTGAAAACTACAACAATAAAATGTTTAGTGTGTGTGTGTGTGTGTGTGTGTGTGTGTGTGTGTGTGTGTGTGTTCCTTAGCTTTAGGCTAATCAAAAAATATAATTATGGTTTCAGAACATTCAGTACTCACAAGTATGTGTCTTCTTTGTTACAGAAATACCTGAAAAGAAAAGAGAAAGAGAAAGTTGATTAAAGGAACAATTATACAATATTACAAACTAAATAAAAATAAAATATTAGAAAATTAAAATATAGATAATAAAAAATAAATAAATGGAACAATAATATTAATTCTTTAACGTGGCTTATGTGTGTGTTAAAGGAACAATACTCTGAGCAGTACAAACAAATGAAGTAGCAAAATAGTGCACAGAGCCACACTGAACTGTAGCTGTACTGAGTCCTGACATTGACCCGAGGCCAAAATCTGCTGTTGACTGTGACAAAGTTGCCCAGCGATGCTACAGGCTGTGCCCACGCAAGGTCAACCAGGTCAGCATGCAGTCACAATACCAACCAGCCAATAGCCTTACTGTCATGACTGACCTTTGTGTAGAGAGAATAAAGAGTGGAGCATGTGTGGAATGTATTTCTATGGCGGTAACTGAAGCCCACAGGCTAGGAGTGCACCTGAGTCTGACCTTACAAACCAGTGCACTATACAGAGCTCCTGTCCACAGTCAGTGTGCCATGGCTCTTTTCTCTTATGGACAAGTGCATCTGAAAATCCTGTATGAGTTTGAGTCTAGAAGATCCAGACAAAAAAGCTCCTTAAACAGGAAAAGGCTTAGAATTTTACTATTACAAACCACACTTCCAAAACTTAAGTGACAAACTTTTGGGACAAAATGTAAACAAATGTAAACAAACGGCAATCATGTGCAAATAATGTAAATCCTATTAACAATAGAAAAGAGTACAAAGTCAACATTATGAATGACAAAACTGAGTAAGTAAACGTGTGGGAACTGAGGAGACCAGTCACTGTAATTTTGAAAGTGCACTGTTTTCCAATTCCTCCTTGTTAAAGGATTTCAGCTGCTCAAACGTTCAGTTCTGTTTTGATATTGGCATCAAATATAAAATGAGCATATTTCTTAAAAAAAAATAGATTTCCTCTTTCCTTTTATAACATTCTAAATATAGTTTTACTGTTTTTAACTGAATGTAGGTTTTAAATCATTTGCATTATCAATCATTGCATTCTTTTTTTATTTACAATATTCACAGAATCCCAGATTTTCTGGAAATGGTGTTTGTAAGCTATATTTAAGTAGTATTTATTGTGTTACAGTAATAAAAACAAGTGTTTGTATGCTCTGTGACATGTTTTTTAATTTGGTGATTACTTCTGTGCCAGCCTAATCATGCGTGTGTGTGTGTGTGTGGATGTGTGTTTTGATGGGAGAAAGTCCCATGTGGACTGGGCACACTCATGCTCCATGGGGCGAGAGTGCACTAATAGATCCCACTTGTCATGCGGAAAGTAATGCCTAATTTCTGAATTGCTTGCGTTTGAAACCCAGGGGACAGGAAGCTGATGTGATTTGATAATTCCTTACAAAAAAACAAAAAAAAAAAAAAACATAAACTGAATAGAGAGTTGGTCAGGACAGAGAGAGTGATGTTTCAGACACCTTTTGGGGGTTGGAGAGTAGAAGTCAAAGAGCAGCATGGAAGGAATCACACATGTACAAACACAAACATGAGAGGATACAACAACTAAGTAGCTGCCCAGAGCCCAGACTCACAGAGCTACCTTCCAGCCCGAGCAAACTCAGAGCCAGAAGTGCATCCAACTGCAGCATTACGCAAGACAGCAAAGAGCCAGTAATCCTCCTGTAACTCCTGCCTGCAATCAAATCACACAGCAGTCAGCAGCAGCTTTAGCCCCCATTAGCCAACCATGACGTCAAGCAGAGGCTAATAGTGACATGAATGGAGCTCTGGGCATGGTGTGTGTCGAGCGCCACTAACCTAATTCCAAAGCCAGTGTGCCTTACACCATCGAGGGAAGATTTCTTGTGTAATGGGGTGGAATTATACCTTCAGGAGTCCAAGGGAATTAGTCATTTCATCCATGCCCATTTTTATTGGCTGTATTATGTATTTTGGCAACAGTGAACCTCCAAACCACATCAAAGACACACGCACAACATTATAATATATATAAAGTTTTTTATATATTTTTTTACATTCATCATTCATGGCATGCAAAGTGCTAAAATAAAAAGGTGCACTTTACAGCTATACAATACAGCCAAAACATCATACTGTGATTATACTGCAATATAGAGTGAGTCAAAACTCGGGACCGACCCAAATACTTGAAAATGCCTGATGTCATTACCGTTATTACTACTGAACACTGACGTTTAATATCCTATCCCTCCATGAACATAACTGACCATCTTACAGATACATTTGTTAGTTCCAAAATGTTTACTCCCACTCAATTATAGAGGGAAGGCCTCAATTTGTCTTTTTCAAAAATTTTGCTTAAATTTATTGATCCATATTTTGATGTTGAAGAATTTGTTACAGAACCACTGACCCTGCCCCCCAAACAACCACCACACACAATGTATTTACAGGTGGTAGTGAAAGCATGGGTTACAGTGTAAATACAATGTAAATACATATATACATTTAATTTGCTGTGTATATGACCACTGAACCTTTAGTCTCCTGTGGTATTGGAACATTGTGATAAAATGTGCTCAATCTGAAAGGAACAGTTACAGTTTTTACATTTTAATGTATCAGTTTCATGAGGTGCATGTTTTAATACATAAATACTGGTAGATCTACAGATAGGTAAATTTAGTTTTTCTTTCACTTTTGTGAGTATTGTGATATTTACCATTCATTCATTCATTCATTCATTCTCTGTAAACGCTTATCCAGTTCAAGGTCGCGGTGGGTCCAGAGCCTACCTGGAATCATTGGGCGCAAGGTGGGAATACACCCTGGAGGGGGCGCCAGTCCTTCACAGGGCAACACAGACACACACACACATTCACTCACACACTCACACCTACGGACACTTTCGAGTCGCCAATCCACCTACCAACGTGTGTTTTTGGACTGTGGGAGGAAACCGGAGCACCCGGAGGAAACCCACGCAGACACGGGGAGAACACACCAACTCCTCACAGACAGTCACCCGGAGCGGGAATTGTACCCACAACCTCCAGGCCCCTGGAGCTGTGTAACCGCGACACTACCTGCTGCGCCACCGTGCCGCCCGTGATATTTACCAATACACACTAAATGTGACAATACTAATAAAATGCGCAAAAGTATGGACACCCACATTCAAATACAAATGACTATAGGTAGTGTGGAATATCTGATCAAATGAACACATCACCTGCAGGAAATGGAAATACGGCAATTCTGCAAACATTTATTTGTTTGCTACATTTCACCTAAATAAAACTATCCATAGAAATATACCATATATTTTGCAAATGATCAGTTTATATATATTATTTTTATATTTTGTTTTTGTGAGATACTGAATCAGCAAATTGTGTGTAATGTACTACAATGTGCAAGTGAGACAGAAATCAGAAACCTATGCCCCGACGTTTTTGCTATAACTTTCATTTCACTGAGACTCAGGAAGTGTGAAGATGTTGAGCCACGTGTTAATTGGAGGTGTAGAGTGAAAACGTGCTTGTGGAAGTGCACCTGTGAGAGCTGACCACAGAGATAGAATCGACAGAGCACAGAATAAGCCTGAGGTGCTATCAGTGTGTGACTAATGCAGAAATGCATTCTGGTGTGAGCCAAACAATACAAATACAAATCTGGTTATGAAAATACTACTGGAAGTTCATAAACTGTGAAGCGGTAGTCTGATCCTGGTCTGTGTCTGCACTATCAGTCATCCCCCCCTGGCCCTGTCCTCCCACCTGCTCTGTATGCCTCCTCCTCCGTCCCTATTCCCCTGTCCATATCAGCGATCTGTCTGTCTCTCAGCCTTCCCAAAGCACAACAGCCATTCTGTCAATGTCACTTAGAGATATGAAAGCCAATCTTAACACAAGAAAAGTATACTTGCTCGGAAATCATTACTGTCAGAAAGAGGGCTAGGGCCTGGCTCAGGAAAAATGGCCTGTTGCTGTGAAGGGGTGAGGGAGCAGGGGAGGGCGAGGGGAAGAGGGAGGGGTGGAGTCCGAGCCCACTTCCTCCTCTGAGTGTCATTCAGCAGAGTCTGATTAGAGGGGGAGAGGGGAGGGGGCAGGGAAGCAGTGGCAGAGAGAAGTGTGGAGGTTGGAGCTGGAGGTGGTTGGGTCTGGGCCCTGACACTGCTGATGCCTGCCAGGTTATGTCTGCTCCGCTGGAGGACAGGGTGCAGGGGTCAGTTTGGAGGTGAACTCATCCTTGACAGATGGAAAAAGCTCACCCACACGGCTTCAAAGGAGAACACTGGGACGGCTCTGTCTCTCTCCATTTCAGAATTGCCATAGTACTGCTGCACTTTCTGATGATCAACAATGACAAGGGCAGCAGAAAGACTTTCCTTTGTTGCTTGCTTCCTTCATTTCTCTCAGAATGTTTACAAAAAGTTTGCAATGAAGGAAACGTCTCAAGAAAATGAGATGTAAAAAAACAGACCTAGGTATTTTCTTTGTCTCTCTCTTTTAATTTCCTTTTATAAATCCTTCCTTCTCTGATTATGCCTAGTTCTTCCTCCATCATTCATTTCTTCTTACCTCTTTATTTCCATTATCATATTCCCTTTCTTTTTTAATCTCATATTTTCCTCCTTCATTCCTTTTAATGATCCACACGAGCTAAAACCTTACCACAATGATAGAGAGGCCTGATGACAATAACAGTCTGAAGATAAATGTACCTGCATTGTTAGTCAGTTTCTCTCTCTTTTCCTTTTTTCTTTTTTATTCCCTCTTTATTTCTGATTTTTCTACTTCTCTCCTTTAAATTCCTCCCTCCTCCCCCCCTCCCTCACATTCCTGGCCTGCCGGTTAAAAAAGCCTGCCATAATGAAAGAGAAGTGTGATGAAAATAACACAGTGAAGGTAAATGTACCTGAATGGCTGTTCTCAGATGTTATGAGAACATTAATACCGGCGCAAAAATGTGCTTGTTACGGTTCATCACGAGCCTCATGAAAGTCAGCTCAAGGGTAAAGAGTTATTCATGATCATTTCTGCTCTTTGCATCAGCCATTGCAAAAGATGTCTGAAACACACCCAGGTGTCGTACACTGTGACTTGTTTAATCTCTGATCTTTTACCTCCAGCACTGTAACACCTCAGATGAACAAGTGCCTCAATTGTTTAATGTCTGAAAGCACCCCCCCCCCATTATGGGTATGCAATACTATACACAGAACAATAATACTGAGGTCAGCAATTAGTGAATACTCCGTCTTGGGAATAACAAGTGCTACTGCAAAGCAGGCAATACACTCTGTACGACCTGCAGCCTTACAAAATCCTAGCAGAAATATTCAGCCTTCTCTACGGGCTTCACCAACAGCGTATTCCTTATGCTGAGCATGTCACTAACTGTTTGAAGTTCACATTTACCATTTCTAACCGCATGGAGCTAACCTCCCACTCTCAGGCCAGTTAAACGTGTCTGAGTCACTGATGGAGAGCAGAGAGAGACAGAGCTGTAACTCGACATTTTTTACCTGTTACAAAACCATGTTCCTTGTTAAAACCCTTTAAACTGCAGGCTAAATATTCAGTAACTTAAGAATCTGTGTTTCTACAAAAAGGAGTAAACTGTAACATTTATGAAACCTAGGCCAGATAAATGAATAAATAAATCAAACATTTCTCTGTGCAGCCCTCACAGTCTTCTGCCAAGGTTTTAGACCTGAGGTACTGATGTTGGATGATTATTTTGGACCTCCATCACCATTCCAACACCATTTCAAAAGTAATGAATGGACCTCAATCACTTTGGGGAATGCAGTGCCACTACTCCAGAGTCCAACTCTGAAGGGGCCATTATCCCCCTCTAGCTGACTCTTCATATGCAGCTGCTGTAGTGGGTCCCATTTTATTTTATTTTATTCCATGTTTTATTATGAAGAGATTACAAGCCGTGTGTTCAACATTAAACATCTGGTGTCCACGAGTGCACCTCAATAAACACATATATTTGTAGTTATTGTGTGTTCATTGGTTGCTTTTATTTACTGGTTTTCGTCCGGACTGTGTTTCATGGTTACTTCTGTGAACGTGTACTTGTATATCACTGAAAAAGCATCTTGATCCTGAACTGAAAAAGAGAGTTTACAAACTTTTTGACATATAGTATACACGGGAAGGTTTATACACTGTGTATACACTGTTTTTAGGACAAGATCACTACTATGCCCTGCCCTAAACTTCATAACACAGCATGCGTACTGTTCTGCAATCAGCTGTTTACAAGCAGGGTAGTGGAGTGGCCCCCTCAGTGGAGGAGCTTGTCATGTAGCACTGCGGTCCACCAGGCAGGCCGTACGTCATAATTCCAGCTTCCTTAGCGCTTGACAGAAGATGATGATCATGGATGGTTATTGTCAGGCTGCCTCCTCTCACGGGGGGGAGCGGCCACGCTGCTGTGGGGTTCAGCGCACCGTGACATTCAAAGTTACAGTCTCCTTCATGTAATGGAGCTGTCCCCTCACTGAGCTAATGGGAGCGATCCATTTAACCTGTGGCAGAAACACACAGACGAGGAAGTGCCTAATGCGAGGCCTGTCCCGCAGGGGGTGGAGGGATGCATGCCTTTCCCTCTCTCTCCCTCTCTCTCTCTCTCTCTCTCTCTCTCTCTCTCTCTCCCCCAACCGGCTGCTGCCGATCTGACCGCTTGATTCATTGACTGCTGCTCCTCACTTATCCTCATTCACTGCTCAGTCTGGGGAGACAAGGGGGGGATGGAGGTTCTCTGGGCCGTGCAAGGACACAGCAAGTGCAGCTTCAACAAGAAAGGCACGCCTGAGCGTGAGTTGATGAGGAGTCCAACAGTCCAAAGAGCCCATTTCTGGTCTTGGCTCATAAGGAACAGGACCCTGCATAAGCCAGTGGTGTGCACAATTTGTTCTACAACATTTATAAAATCACAGGCACCAAAGAGGACTCTGGGGTGATGCCATAGAAGAACCACTTTAGATTCCAGTAAGGAACATTTCAGTGGAGGGATTTTTAAATCTACTTGGCCAGCCTTTAAAAAACCGCAAGAGGTTCTCTATATAGTCCCTCCAAAGTAAAAGTCAAAAAGTAAAGCAGAGCCTCTACAAATCTGCATATGACAGGCAATGGGCAAGATATTGTTTTTAATGGCCAAAAGTTTATTAGTTTTATATTATATTCAAGAAATTCCTAAATTCACTGCAATGAAGTCACTGTCAGAGTTACATTTCATAACCTCAGACAAGCCACAACATTCTCTGAAGACATTCTCAAAGGAAGTCTTCTGGCTGGAAAACATGCCATATATGAATGGTAAGAGACTACATTTTTGACAAGATTACTACCAGATGTTGATCACCCAAATACAAACAACTCAGTTACACACTGGTGGCAATTTTCCTGAATGTTCACCTGATGACGAAGTTGAAGATCCACTCTGAAAGCAAGAATTCCCGTCCTGATTCGTGTTTCTGACCATTAGATTTCACTTTCTCAGCATTGTTCAGGAATTCAGCTATGAGCTGTTTAGAGAGAGAATTACATGCCTAACTACATGTAATGATCAATAATGGAGGCCACTTTGGGAAACATACACTGAGATGATTTGTGCATTTGAGATTTACAAATAAAAAGGCGCAGTTTGGCTTTACCTACTGTTCGAAATGGCCTTTTATGAATCATTTATCACAAGTTCTAAATTATACAAGACATTTTGGTTTCTTAGGCACAGCAGTACTTTACAGGTCAGAAACAATGCATTTTTCTTCACAGATGCTAGAAGCCCTTGGGCATTTTCTATGCTCTGAGTCAAACTAAATGTAGGTTATTGTAAAGATATAAATACACTATATATTACAAGTAACCCCCTGTAAGTCAGACAATTAAACAAAAGGTTTATTTGGGACTAAATAACATAAATAATTGGGTCATATGTAGAATCACAACCACAAAAACATAGCTGACTTCTTTGGAAAGAAAAAACAATACAGTAAGATATGAATCTCACTGCATGCCAATTTTATTTATTTTTGTTTGTACTTGTTTAATATAAATATAATACATGTACTTAATATCATCCATCTACAGTCCTAATCCATATCAGTCTAATAAAAGGTTACATTTACATGGACTCGTGCAGATAATGTATGGGTGGTAATAGGTTGCTGGTGAGCTCTGAACATGATGCAGTGGTGTTACCCCATCATTAGTGCTTTATGGAGTGGATGAGACTCTGAGGTCAGGATGATTAGAGCATGAGGATCCTGGTGTAATACAGCGATATATAAAAGCAACCACCATACTGCATTCCACTTCAGAGTGCAGTACACTTCAATCTCATCATACTCACACTTCAGACCAGTTCAATCAATCACGCACCGCTTTGAAAATGATATCACTACAAGCTGAGAAAGGTAGTAAGCACACCAAGTACAGAGAGGAATTGTAAACAGCAAAAAAATAAACTCCCAAACTGTATATTTTTCTTACATACTACAATAGCGTGAAAAATAAAAGATGGAAGCTATCAATTGTATAATCAGAATCAGAGCAAAGGACAAATCTTTTCTCAAGTTTTGTTCTGTCAAAGTCATTCCAACATTCTACGCTGACACACTTATTACACTTTCATAAACTTCCAAATGCAAAAATGCAATGATTAAAAAAGCACAATGATTCTCATCATCTGCCCCCACTAATATTCTAAAACACTTAAGTAACTCCGTGGAGAGGCCCCTCTCTCTCCGGGGAGGTTAAAGAGAAAAATGACTTCTTCATCTCCAGGCGCTGTTATTTCTGGTCATTTCTAATTGGTTTTAACTAAAAGCAACCCAACTCGGCTGGATCCACAGGTTCCCTCCAACCACACAGCCACAGAGTTCGCTGCAAATAGCAGATTTGCATCCAAATTAGTTTTAGAGGACATGGAAATTACACTGTCTTAGTGTCAAGACAGACCAAAAAAAAAAAAAAAAGAAAAAAAGAGAGCATGATGAAATCCGAAGCAGAGGTTTTTGGCACGAATGGCAGAGCAGAGAATGAAAACATGGGGAGAGGGATGGTCCGGGGAAGGAAATTTACCTGGAGGTCAGGGCAGGTCTGTGTTTGATGAGACTATGTTTCTGTAGATGGGAGATAAAGCAGAAAGCCACCACCATGCAGTATGTTTCCCCAGTGCTGCGCTACTTTGTTGGGCCTTGGAGGCTCCAGGTGAGTCCCCAGCACTGGCTGGCAGCTCCTGAATAATACATGGCAGCCACGGGGATTGACGTGGGCCCAGGAAGGGCACACAAACAGCAGGCATGGCTGCCAGGCAGATTGGAGACTCTGATGGAATTTTAATTGTACCGCAGGGAGTGCAGCCCGATAAGCGCTATTGTTATGGCTAAGATGCTGCACAACACAAACTCATTCAGCCGAGCGCTTAAACAAACGATGATTACAGAGAAATGGTCCCTCAACGCACCGGCAAGCGCTCTCCCCCCCGACTCAGGAGTCGTTAGAGGCAGCCATGTGAGAACAGGGTTGCCAGCTGATAGTAGAGAAATATGGATAATTTATATTTATTACTACACAAGGTGACTATAAATTTGTTGTGAAAGCTCTGTAAATACTGTAAATATACAAGAGGTCATGAGTTTACACAGTTTACATAGGGACTAATGTACTACGCATTTTGCTGCAGATGCATTCTTCACACATGTGATATACCAAAATAACCTGCATGTCTTAACATGCAATTTATGACCCATGTACATGAGAAAAGCAAAATGCTTTTCTGTTTCCTAAAAATGCAAATCAGAGGGAGGATCATGTAGAATATGGAGAGGACTGGGGAAGTACTGGTAAAGCAATTAATGTTTCTGTACAATACACAAAAATGTGTTGGCTGTAGAGTTTTCTCCAAACTAGGCATAAACAGGCAGGAATAACTTAACTGTGTTCATCATGGAGATTGTTATTTATCAATCACAGCAGAATAAGTTAAACCTTAAAGTGGAAAAATGGTAAGGTAAAAAGTTACCATATTATTTTAACATGCTCGTAAGAGTGCAGACTCTGATCTGTATACATGGAAAAGAACCAAAAAATAAAATAAATATTAAAAAAATAATAATTTGGTTGGTTCTGTTAGCTCTCCACATCAAGGGTGGCTTTTCCCCACTAGCGCCACAATGACATATCAGCAAGCTTATTAGCGCTTTCTGATGAAACTGGCGATCTCCTTATTTATAATGTCTCTTTGGCAGAACTCAGGCTCTGAAAAACACATTCTGATTAATAATAGTTCATTTTTCTAATACTTTGTTCAAATGAAACTTTGTACTCTGGACGTTTGTCAGTGTTCACTGTGAAATCAATGTGTGGAATCTGTGTTTACGGCAGTATTTACCACTTACCAATTTAGAGGCATACAGTACACAGGCATACAGTCTACATACAGTAGACAGGACTAGATTGGTGAGCTTTAATTGCTGATTGTGCTCAGCGTCCATTTTGTTACAGTACTTGGTCTTTGTCTCGTCATCTCTTTGGCAAGTGGCGAACAAAGTCCTTCAACAATTCTGTACGGCTTACCTTCTTTTGTAATCCACATTGTAAGATATTTCTTGGGAATTGGAAACTGGGGTGGCAGGATTTATTACTATGGATGTGCACTTCTTCAGATATTTATGTTGATATTTGCCCACATGGTAGTTTTCTTATGCAAAACAACAATTATGTTTTTTTTTTCAAATTCTGAAAAATAAGAGATTGTGTAATTTACACATGAAAACTTTCATTAATTCAATAATTCTTTTTTTCAGTGAATCCAGTAAATTTTCATCTGGTGTATCACCTCAGGATGCTTTGAGAAGCACTGATGTTAATGATCTTTGTTCATTTATTTCTCTAGTTGCTTCCACATAAATAGACCCTAACCCTAGAATCCAAAATGAGCTGCTGCAGCTTTATTGCTATATAGAGACTGTATAGACTGGGGAGCGAACAATGTTTTGAGGCCTTGTCTCAATGTTTACACACAATTTCAAACTTTTTACTTTGAAAAAATATGGGAGAATCCATTTCTCTATATGGGTCCATTCTACAACTGGAGAGAACCATTTTGGAACCTTTATTTTTAACAGTGCTGGGAAAACATGGATAATTCATATTTATTACAACACATGATGCAACTATGAATTTGCTGTGAAAGAATTACAAACTCTGGATGCGTGCACTTGTGAGTTTACACTGTTAGCAGAGTGCATTCACTTTTAAGAGGTTTCGACAGATGATACAGTCACTGACCACTGTACACCCTTGGACAGTGAAAGGTCAGTAGAGGCATGTAGTTGCCCCTGTGTTTTTACCCATTCACATATTCCCATCCCACACTAATCTGCTCCTGATCCATGCTGAGCTCCACATGAAACCTGAACCCACTCTGGCCTCATCACAAATAAAGCTTGAGACCACCCTCTAGCTAACTAGATCTGACCACCTCTGACCACCATAACTTCTTTATGTGCATATATTCATGTACTCACGTAAAAATGAAGGTTATTCAGTTTGTCACTATGTGTTTCACTATTCATTTTCAGTATTTCTCTTTCTATCGCACACGTTTCAGTAATTACCTTCTATGAAGTGCTTACATAACACTCAGGAATGTTTATTCTTTGTTAGAAAACTAAATTTGCCTCCGTGGGGCCAGGGAGAGTGGGTAAGGGAGAGAAGCTCTGAAAAATTTAGTGAATTTATTTATCTGTTTATTTACTAAACTAAAGCTGTTCCCCCTGGGGTGACCAGACTCTGCTCAGCTCGGCCCAGCGTTTGAAAGAGGATGTGGGATATCTCTGCAGTTGCAGAGGCTGAAAAAAAGTGTGTATATGGGTGACTGTGTGTGTGTACAAATGTGTGGATTTTCAAAATAATGTGACCTACAGTTGAACTGAGGATTATATTTAATGCTAAAAACTTTGATGTTACTCTCACTCCACACATTAATGAAACAGTGTCAGTGATACTGTAATAAGAGATACACAGGGTTGCTGTGTTGCCTTGTTCAAATGTCAGAGCTCCTTTGACATTTTTAATCCTTTTTATAGAAATTTGTACAGCATTATCAACAAATACATATTTGTACCGTATTTATTATGTACACATTTTTTCCCTTACTGTAATCATTTTCTGCACTTTCAAAGTTCAGTCGCAGAAGTTAGCTGGAATTTATACTTCTCACAGTCGTCAATGTTTCTCAGATCTGAAGCAAAAGTGGAGCTTGATTTTTCTCAAAGATCTCTTAAAGATGAAAGCTTGAAGTGCTGTTCTTCTTATGGTGACAGTCTTTGTGGTCTAGAGTTGTAAGGAGTCCCATTTTCTCACTATCTTTTAATAATGTTTTGAACTCCAGTTTTGGAAACTCCTGTTTTATTCCACTTATTTTCCTTTGACTCTCTCTTTCCTTATGCAAGTAGATTATCCTATATCTAATCTCCTTTGAAGAAAATCTCCTAAAAAGGAATAACTTGTCCTTAATGGCCATGCTGTCTGTAAATACATTAAAAAAAAAAGGTTGGAGTCTGATACTGCACAGCGGTGTATGAGTAACCCATTCATTATTTCAGTCTTTTAGTTCACTAGGAGACTAGTTTTAAAGCTGAGGCTGATGTGGTTCAGCATACACAAGCATAGGGTGTCTCGTCTCTCCTTCTGAACACTGAGCATCTCTCTCTCTCTCTCTCTCTCTAGATCAAAATGAGCATTGTGGTAGGGAGTATATAAAGATAGCATCCTGCCATGGGTCCCTGCAAACATCCTGAAAAAGCCCCTCTGAGTTTTAGCATTCACACTATTGCCTTTCGCACACTGATGTCTTTCACTATTGCTTTTTAAAAAGACAATCCACCATTCACTCGTCTGGCAGAGCCACATGTAAATATTGATAGCTTCACTATATATGTGTGTTAGGAAATTTCAGCAAATGCCTTCAAAGGCTAACTAGTGTTTAACATCATTGGGAAGACAGGTCTAGTCCCAGCCTCACCCTTCTTTTTTTCACTTGTTTGCGGTCTAGAGTGGCAGCGATGTTTGTCAGCAGAACTGTACTGCAGAAACCACAATAATACGCCACGTGGTCTTAGATACTTCCTCAGAACATGCACACCAGCGCTGCATGAGTACTGGGTTTTACCAAGCACTGGGCGCAGATTCTCAGAGTGGCCTTTATGAGTCATAATGAGGACTGTGAGAAATTCCACTTATGAATATTTGTCTGATTTCCCCCCGCCCCCCAAGTTCTTACGCACTTTTGTATTCATTTCAAAATGTCATGGTTGTAAACACCACAGAGAAAAACCTGTGCCTGTCTTAGCTACGAAATCTGAACGCAGCCTCATGGACTGCTGCAAAGCCACTAGACATAAACTCTTTCATCTCTCCTCCACTGTCTGCATGAGATGTAACATCTAACACAGTGCTGAGAAGAGGAGTGAGCCATGGTGCTTTCCAAAATGCAGACCACATCTTAAAATGCATGTCAACCACCACCATCTCCTGCTCGGCCTCTTACTGGTACCTTATTTGAACTGTTAGCACTTCATCTAATTCTCTTTTACCTCCACCAACCCCCCCCCCCCACCCCCACAATTTCCCCCTCAGACACCTCACTGTGGCAGAGCAGACAGAATGTTAAGCAAGCAGGTTGAGCACAGATGAATTAAACATCCCTCATAATCCCTGTCGGACACTGTGTCTGGGCTAGTGAGAGTGGCTATGTGGGTAAAGTAAAGTGAGTATGCTTAGGAAAAGAGCTAGCACTGCCCACAGGGAACAGGGGCTCATCTCAGACCAGCACACAGGACAAGGGATGGACTTTAATGTAATAGTGGTACTGGGAGATGGACTTCAATGCCATGGTGCAACCTGGTACATTCTAAGCACCAGCCAAAGAGCTGTATATTCTCCAGATGAGAGCTTTGAAAGTTGTCTTCACAGCCTTAAAATAAAGGATTCTACAAGGTATGTAGCTTAAATACAGGGGTATATTAAATGCTCTTTGCAGTTTTAAAAGATTCTTTTAACTCAGACACACAGAGAGACACGTCTCGTTAAAGAACAATCCACTGAAAAGTTCAAAAGTGGTTCTTCAATGACATGGTTCTAGACAACTATGACAAGCTCACAAGTGGAATTACAGTTCTATCTTCTGCTTAACCTCATCAAACTGCTGCATCTTCTCTGGAAACTGCCCCCACAATCTTTACAAGAAAGGTCCCTAAACCTAAACCTTAGCACTTTTACATGATGGGAATGCTCTTACACAACAATAAAATCAGGATACCATTATTTACTGCTAATATTCATACATTAAAACAAAGAATTAAGTGTTCTTCATTCTTCTACACTCTTAGAAATAAAGGTGATACAAAGGGCTCTTTGAGCAATTCCATATAAGAACCTTTTAATGGTTTAAAGAAACTTCACTTGGTGTAATAGTTTTTCACCAGTGAAAGTGGTTCTTTATGGAACCAAAAATGTTTCTTCTATGGCATCGCTCAAAGAACCTTTTGTAGTGCCTTTATTTTAGGAATGCACCTCACATTCACTAAATAGACAGGTCTTTCAGGGAACCAAACTGGGTCCTGAATGTACAATAAATCATTTTAATAATGCTCCAGGTTTGGAAATACAGTCAATGACTAAGTAATATCAAATTCATTTCTATCTTGGACTCTGGAAATGACCATATAAAGAATATTAAATATGTCTTGGCTGAGATGTTTAAACTTGAAAACAAATAAAAGGTTTTCACTCACACATTTACTGACTGACTCCAAATATCACTGGCACATTTATTTGCAGGGGAGCAGTCTGTCTGCCAGTACAGCAGCTTCAGAAGCAGAAAGGAACAACTAGCTGCTACAAAACAGCAGTCACGCAGTCATGCTTGGCACTTAGCGCACCATCTATTTTTCATGTTTTCCATAATTAAAACCTGATGGCTGGGCATGCTCTCGCTGTGCACAGGCAAGATCAAAGGTACTCCTATTAGAGAGCGGGAGTTCATCAGTGGAGCCACTTTCCACATCTCTGTTCACAGACACGTGCTTAAAGTAGCAATATCCTGCAATTATTCACGTCAGGAAAAGGCCAGCGAGACAGGCTGCCACTGAACTGACCAAGCATCTACAGCTCATGATAATGTGAGTTTGAACCTAACTGAGCAATTTAAAAACAGCTTTTATCATTTTTTCTATCTCATAATTATTGCAGCGCAGGCTTGTGAAGACAGCCACAGCTTCTTTTCAAACTGCAGTTAGGAAGATGTCATTGGGTACCTCAAAACATTTGGTTGAGAATGCTAGCTGCCCAGCTTTGTAATGTAGCTAACAGACATCTGCATTGGATAGCATCAGACTTACAATCTCCTGATGATCAAATCATAACTAATCAATGTTTATTAGTCACATTCATAGTCATACATGGTCCAAGTAGCAGTGAAATGCTTTGAAAACTGCTCATTTTCATGGAAAAGAAAAAAAAAACATTCTATATACATGATAAACTACAAGACTAGAGCTTCAAAAATACCCCTTTTTTCCAACCGAGTACAAGTATGTGTATTTTTGTACTTGCTGATAACGATACTTACTTAGAATGAAGCAATCAGGAGCATTGTGTAATAGTGTAGATATTAATTAAAACATTTTAGTTTAATTAAAATCTTTATTGTTAATTTCTGGAATTGTCCATCTTTTATTTAGCTTTTTTCCACATTACACCACCAATAATATGAATTTCCCTCTGGGATCAATAAAGTGTCTATTTATCTATCAATTAGTAACATGAGCAGCAAGCTCTGGATATGCATTTGCAAAGTGTTGTGCATCTTTGGTAAGACGATGACCGAAAATAGTTGATCCTCAAGAACAATATACTGGGTATGCGAGAGAGTTGGGTGATATGGCCAAAAATGTTATCACGATAAATTTTTCTATGTTTATTAATCTCTATATTTATCTCAATATTAACGTTTTGGAATCTAAAGATGTAGACTGAATACTCCAAATGTTCATTACTATACGATATTAAAATTTGTATTATCCAGAAATAACCTATATATGTGCACATTTTATGCACTCAAATTCACAAGGAAATATTTCACTGGAACAATAACATAATTATATTAAATATAATTACATATAATACATATACATATATGTAAGGAGATTAAAAAAAAAAAAAAAAATATTCCAAGTGCTGAAATGTAACTATATTGCACTTAATGGAGTAGAACAGTGGAAGGTTTGTAACAGTAGAAAAGTTTTCAGTTCCACACGTTCATTCATTCATTGTCTGTAACTCTTATCCAGCTCAGGGTCACGTTGGGTCCAGAGCCTACCCAGAATCACTGGGTGCAAGGTGGGAAAATTTCCATATTTATTTATTAAGAGCAGCAGCCTGATCTACGTCGTTGGATCCAATTCAAAATTCATGAGTGGGTAAAATCATTTTGTTTGAGAAAAAACCACGTCAGACGACAAACTGCTCTCGCAAACGGGAAAACATTTCCTGGGACGAAAATATACTCTGAGTGAAGAAAACACCATCTTGTTCAAGGACAGTCAAAAGCGTGCAATAAACTCTCTCACCCTGCGCATGAGGGAAAGTTTCTGCATGTGTGTTCTGACAGGGTGTCACGTTCCCCAACAATATACACCCCAATAACACAGTGAACAGGAGACTGTAACTTATTTAATACATATTTTAATACATACACACAAGCACTTGAATTAAACCTATTATAGTCTTGCTTACATTCTCACATTCATGCGGTCTTCTACGTTCATTTACCGTAATAGCATAAGTATACACACATGATCACGTGCAGAATGCTGTTAACTGGGAATAGAAATGATGGTTTATTGAACTTCTGAAATAATTCCAGATCGGCGAAATTTCAGTTGTCTGCTCATTAGCGCAGCAACGTACACTAGGCAAGGTATTGGATGTTGGTATCGGAGTTTCGGAATTTGCGATTATGAGTAGTTGGTGGAGTTAAATATCCATACAGCAAACTAGGGTCTGATTCTTAAACTTGGGCATGAAGAGCACATTACACAAAGTAACAAGTGTTTGGGCAGTAATGAACCTTTAAATGTGAGGTTCATAATGAACCTTTAAATGTGTGTTCATCTGATCCGCCTGGGCCTACACTTTGCCTTTATGTCTCATGCTATTAAATGAAGACTCCTAACAACATGCCTTGAAGACACTAACGCAAAATTTAGACCTGGAAATAAAAAGGCACCCAAAAATATACTAATGTCTTTTATCAGACGTCAGATGTTTTGCACAATCCTCCCTCCCATGCGTAATGTCAGTGTTGGACCAAAAATGGTAACATCAATTTGTCCAATTTTGGTCTTAACTTCCTCAAAATAGAATGCAATATAACACTGCACTATAAAGACACACAAAAGCAAACAAAAAAAATGTACACTGACTCACACAGGTCACAGATGACATACAAGAGCAGCATGATACATGGAGTAACACATTTAGCCAAGCGAAAATGTTTATTTATTCATTTGTCCCATTGACTCTAAAGTAACTCAAGCCTTTGGGCCTTTCCGTCTAAGCGAGCTGCCTCTGAGACTGACTCTTTCCTTCTCCTCACTCTTGTTGTTGAGCAGAGGGATCCAATCCCTGCACTAAAAATAAGCTGCATCAACAAAAGTACTTAAATCATGTTGCTTATATGGTTATTCCCATGGGGTTTAAACACACAAAACAGAGTGAATGAAGAAAAAGAAAATCACTATGGTATAGCACTCAGCAATAGACCTGTGAAAAGATGGGTGAAAATGAAGGGCTATAATGCCTGGATGAAGAGAGAAAGCCCCATGTCCCAGTCATATGAGAACACATCTATCGTCAGATACAACACTCACCTCATTCATGCCTCTTGGGCTGTGTTATCTGAATGAAACCAAACTATTGTGAAGCGATAGTAACAGTAGGTGGAACAGCTGCGTCACTGCCCTGGGCAGCCAGGGTCAGCCAGAGTTCACCCAATTGTCTCTTACCCAAACATAAAAAAACCCCAAAACAGAACAACAACAAGGAACTTAGCATGCTCTCAGGAAGGGCTGCTGGTTTACAAAGGAGAAAGACAGACTCAATACACACTCACTAGCTTCCTCCTTTGGCCATGAAAAAAAAAAATCCCAGAGGGCTCCAGGATATAACATGCCTTTGGCAAGGACAGGTTAGCAAGAAAACATGAGCTAGCAAATTAGAGGTCTCTGCTTGCTGCATCAGATGTGTGCCTGAAGTGACTGGCAGAAGAGCGAGAAATAAAAAAACAACAGTATTACCAGCCTTCTTTATTACATTATTATTATTATTGGTTCAAATGTAGTTCTAGTAAGCTGCTAGGGTGAGCTGTCATTATTGACACATTGGCTCAGAGATGGCCTGATATACAGGGTTCAACGAAACTTAACCTCATCTTACCTATGTGTAAACTAGGGCCATGTAAGGTTCCTCCAAAACAGAGGTCACAGTTCTGCTGCATATTGGCACTGCTGGACCAAACACCATTGACATCAATGAGAGTCATACCTTCACCTGGCACCTGATAAGAATCAAGGATATACCTCTCACCTTTGAAAACCACAAGATGTGCTTGAGGCATGTGACTGATAATGATATTTCTGCACTTTACTTTTCTCCACATCCTTCAATAAAGCCACGGTGCCACAGTCAGCCACAAAGCAATGACTTCATTCAATGTTCATTCATTCTTATCTCTGATGTAATGTTACATAGCTTGAACAGGCCAATGAATACAACAATAAAATCAGGATACCATTAGTTACTGCTAATATTCATACATTAAAACAAAGAATTAAAATCAATACGTAAGCTTTTTATTGTTTTGTGAAAATAATGCTGCCCTTAATACTGCAGACTCAGGTTCCTTTCCCATACTAACTTACGCCAACAAAAACACCAGTCACGCTGGTCTTTTAATTTTTTAGCATTTAGCCTGTGTAATGGGTGTGGCCTGGAAATCAGCACTGTATGAGTCCTCCATTTTATTTCAGCAGTTTCATATTTAAAGAGCGCTGGTATACTCGCAGAAGCCGTGAAAATGAGGAGTTCACGAGGGAGAGTTTTGTTAGCCCTACATACATTTCTACTGTGGCTAGTGTTATGTTTTGAACTCCGCATGAAAAAGTTGTATAATATCTTTAGTTTTGAAACCACAACAGTCAGTGCTGCCTCCATGTTGGTTCAGACAGAGCACAGACAGTCCAGAGTGCATCAGAGCCGGAGCAGCGGTGCTACTGGTTGTGGACACAAATTTGCATGTCAAAGTTTACCAAAGTTGATCTCAACGGAAACTCCCCATGGAAAATTTACTTGCCTGGAATTTGTGCATGGGGAGAGAGAGTCTCATTATCAAAAATTCACAGAGACAAGCTCAGTGTGTTTTCCTGGATTAGAGTGTTATATCAAATGCAGGCATGTAAATAACAAAGTTTAATAAAATAATATTAGATAAATTACATATAAGGTGAAGAAGGTAGTGTCACATTTACACAGTTCCAGGGACCTGGAGGTTGTAGATTCAAGTCCTGCTCCGGGTGACTGTCTGTGAGGAGTTTGTTGTGTTCTACCGGTGTCTGCAAGGGTTTCCTCCGGTTTCCTCCCACGGCCCAAAAACAGGTAGGTGTGAGTGTGACAGTGAATGTGTGAGTGTGTGTCGCCCTGTGAAGGACTGGCACCTCCTCCAGGTAGGCTCCGGACCCACTGTGACTGGATAAGCGGTTACAGACAATGAATTAATTATTTAATTGCTATTAAATATCAGCAGTTGAATAATATCCAGCTAATGTGATTGAAGCAGTTAATTAAACCTTCCTGTCTACCATCATTCTTTGTTATTTAGCGTCGTTTATACCGATGTACAGCCACTCAGATGTCAGAATATGTAGCTGTACTCAGGAGAACTTATGACAATTAAAGCTTTAAATAGGATACATGCACTATGCAAATGTAAGTAAATGTATAAACGCTGCCATATGCAGCATGTACATAGACATACAGATACTGACGGTTGATGTTAGAACCCAAACAGTCCCAAAACCTACTGACCTACTGCACACAGGGTAATGCACAGGGCATGGTCACAGGCCACTCCCACAACAGCACTGCAGTGCATAAGAGTAGTAGCCTCGCAGTGCAGTAATTATTAATGACAAAAGTCTATAAGCATTCCATTAGGTGCAAGCAGCTGTCATAAACATCTTAATTAATTTACAAAGCAAGCAACGAGGGAATTACGGCGACGTGGAAATCTGCTTCCCGCTGCCGCTCTATAGCACTGGAACAGATCGGGCTTTTAAATTTTTAAACACCGCCTTTCATGTTCTCCAGAGCACAGAAAAGCCTTTGAACAGTCAGCTTGTTAGGAGATGCACCTAGCAGCAGCGCTACCTTTCCGCTTCTCCCGTGGTTCTTTCAGCCGTGCTGGTGACGAGAGCCATTTGGGTTTGGGTTCTAAAAGACCCCAGCCCCATACGCAACACCTCCTTATCCCTCTGTCTGCTCACCTACATCGCTCTTCTCCTTTATTTGTTAGTGTCTTGCCAGGCAGCGTTATTGTTTGTGCTCTTCCAACGCTTAATCTGTCTCTCTCTGTGATTTCACTCTGCATATCCATACCTTTAGAAGACAAGAGAGCAACAGCTCTGTTCACAATGGCACTTGTTTGTCTTGATTACCTCGGGCCTGCACCTTGATTAGCTTAAGCTTGAATAGAGTGTGTGTGTGTGTGTGTGTGTGTGTGTGTGTGTGTGTGTGTGTGTGTGTTTTCAAGATACCAGTGTAAAGCCCTCTGAATGATCGCAGTGTATGAAAGGTGCTATATAAATTAACTTGCCTTGCCTAATGTGCAAAAACACTAAATAGGCAAAGACAAAATCATCTCTTCTTAGATTCTGGTGTTAAGATTAGGGACAGACTTATACAATATTAATCACATATACCAGGTATCACCACATAACAGATCCATGAGCATATGGTAATTAATTAATGAGACTAAATTAAACAATATTTTTGGACATTGTAATATACATTAGGCAATGTTCACTCCTGTAAATACAGTAAACGCTTCACACTTATGCTGATTTTCGAGGGCAGCTTGCCATTATTCATTTTCTATAAACATTTAATGTTGTTCAGGTTCATGATGCGTCTGGAGCCCACCTGGAATCACAGGGCACAAGGCACAAATGCACCCTGAATTGGGTGCTAGTCCATAACAGGACATCTTATACTGACTTACACACCTACACTTGTGCACATTTACACAGTGAATCCATCTACCAACATGCGCTTGTAAACTGTGGGAGGAAACTGAACACCCAAAGGAAACCCACTCAGACACAGTGAGAACACTCCAAATTCCTCACAGATACTGACACAAGACAAGGTTTGAACTCAAAAACCCAGAGAGTCCTCAGAGCTGTGCTGCAGTGACACTACCTGGACACTCACCCATGCCACCCATGAAACTGACTGCTCCAAAGTGGTAAATAGTAATACAGAAAACGAATGGATGGACTAGTTTATGTTCATTTGTCCTGGCAGCTGTCTCTAAACCTGTGTGTTTTATTCTTTCAGAAAATGTGGCATTAATCAAAAGTATGAATCTTGAGGAAATTACACCTCACTGAATTTTAATTGAATGCCCCTGACACACGCAATACTGAGCAAAAGTACCAAAGCACATGCATTTACAGTCCATTTTCTAGCTAGTAAACATGTTCTTCTCAGCCAAAAACATAATATTACATAATATTAAAATTAATACATAATCTCAATCACTAATTAATGTATTTATATTATTTGCACTGATTCTAAATTACACATTATTAGCAAATAAACATTCACAATTAAATAATTATTTATTATACACTTTGTTTCAGGGAACCTAAAACCTTTTTTATAGAACACCTCCAAATATAGTAGCTTTATCAGAGAAGAACGAAAACAATCTTAGTTTTAACTCAGATCAAAGAAACTCAGTTACCTAATAAATAATTCTATAAGTCTATCAAATACCATTGATATAAAGGAAACAACTCGCATGGTGTAAACAAAAGAATAACAAAATTATGTGAGAACACAGAACACTTAATCTCTTCAAAACAACAGCTGCCACGGATGTGGTTGCGTAAGAGCCGCATCTCTTGAGAGAAGAGTGTGTGGCCGCCTGGGGGATGGTACTGGGTAAAATGGCTTTACTCTCACACTGCACTCTGCAAACACAGAAGTCTTTAGAGTCAGTACATGGGTAAAGGTGGGACAGGAGTTAAAAACTAAAAGCACTTTCCTATATATTCCTTCTGTGCAAAGGCTGCGACAGGAGCTGGATTTATTACACTACTTACACAACTACACTGCTCAGCTACAAGTATGATACTCAGCTCAAAGAGTGTCATTGAAGATAATGACGATACAAGTTATGTATCACAATATTTGGTTTGGTGTTGATTTTAGATCATTTAGAATACGCAGTAGCATGATGGCATATGTCTTATTCAAATTTTACCGGCTCTATGCAGTTTGTTCCAGAACATTACTTCAAATTGTAAGTAAGAAGTATGCATGTGAAAGACCCCAAATATCCATAATTTAGTTAGTTATTATTACATACAATACTGTGAACCTTGAGAGAGTAGCTTTTCAATTTGGACACTCAGTGATAAACTGTTTCAAAATAGCAATGTAGCAATAATTTAGGTTAATACGGTGTTATACAATTTCCCTAAAGGATTTTCCATAAATTTGCTGTTATAGAACATATTTAGAGTTGGAGCATGTATTCTGTACTAATGAGGGTGCAAGGATTTGAATGCTGTTTTCTTGTCATGGCAAACCAAACGCATTGAAAGTTAGTTACATCACATTCAGAGTTATTTTTTTAAATATTTTTCATTAAATATGCATTTGAGTTATAGCCTTTATAAAAACTGGAAGCATCAGAAATGCTTTGATGGTGTATTATACCATAATGAACAACTCAAAGAATAACTTTCTGACCTCATGTAATAATGTAAGGACACTTTAACCAAATTAAAATGACCAAATATAGCTCAAAGAAAGAGACGGTTATTACAGGGACTGCAGCAGTAGAACAGCAAGTAGGGTCACTCCATGAGTAGCTTTCATTGGTTCAAATTAACAACTGGAGTCCATTTTCTATTTGACCCATTGCTGCCGTTGCAACAAAGCAATTTCAAACCTAAGTGTCAGTGCACAATGAAGAGACAAGACTTATTTGAGTAAAATGGCCTGTTATGCTGTGATGAGCAGTAGTGAAGCAATTCAGACTAACTGCTCATTTGCTAAATGTGCCTGTTTAAACCCATGTGCTGAATGTATGCAGTCCTCCTCCTCTCCCCCTCCTTCTCCCTGTCTTTCCTTGCCTGCTGAATATTTGCGTAACTCAGTCAGTGTGACAGCATTCAATGCTAAAGCACTCCCAAGGCTGATGATCAAAGTCAGCAGTCAATTCGCATTACACTGCATCGATTTGATGTTTCCTAACCTTGCAGGCCTTTACCTAATACTTGCCAAGGCCTGGAGGATATCACAGTCCATCAGAGTCTCTTTCTTTCTAGGCTGAGGAGAGAGAGAGACAGAGACAGAGACAGACAGAGAGCGAGAGAAAGAGAGAAAGAGAGAGAGGAGTGTGTGTGTGTGGTATTACTGGTATTAACACAGTGGCAGTGAAAACACATTTATGAGCATTTTAAAAACTTGTTGCTCATTTATTGATATATTTTATGCAAAACCTTAGTATTCTTGAAGTGTTCAATATATAAATAAATATCATTTTCAAACCTGTTATGGGATTTGATATATAACATTGACAAAATTATTGAATCCAAGAGAGAAGACTTATATTGTAAAAGTTGCTTTATGTTTTTACATTGGGCCATTTTAAATTTGATGTAAGCAACATATTTTTTACAAAAAGTTGGGACAGATCTACAAAAGACTGATAAAGTTGTGTAATGCTATATAAAAATAAATAAATAAATAAAATCGCTGCAAGCAAGGAACAAAGTCCAAAACCAGCATTGGCTGGCTGTGATCCCTGGGCCTTAAGGTGGCACTTAATTATAAGCAGACAAATTTCTGTAGTGGAAATCACTGCATAGGCTCAGAAACACTCGAACCATGTGAAATCTGTGAAATCAGTTCAATGCTTCATCCACAAAAAAGTTAAAACTCACAAATGCAAAGAAGAAACAGTATATAAATAAGATTCTAGAACAACACAATGTCCTGGAAGCCTGGGCTCTTTTAAGATGGACTGAGGTGAAGTAGAAAAGTGTCCTGTGGTCAGACAAATAAAAACTGAAATTCTTTTTGGAAATCATGGATGCTGTATCCTCTGGGCTAAAGAGGAAAGAGACCATCCATTTTGTTCTAAGTGCACAGTTCAAAAGCCAGGATTCATGATGATATGAGGTTGCATCACTGCACATGGCATGGGAGACTTTGACATCTGTGAAGGCACCGTTAATGCTGAATGATATATACAGGTTTTGAAGCAAAGTGCTCCCATTCAGACCTTGCCTTTTTCAGGGAAGTCGTGGTTTATTTTACAAAGACAAGGGCAATCCACATTCTGCACATTTTGTTTGTGTAAAACTTTTGGCACAAAATTCACTCCATACACTGAGAATAGTCCAATAACCAAAGGTTTTCATTACCCAAATAACTGCCTACTCTGTGGTTCTGTAGGTGTCTACTGAAGAACAACAGGGAGCAGTGCAAGAGAGGGACTAAAGGGACCAGGAAGTGGTAGTAATGTTATATACACACACCCAGGATGGGGCACATATATATATATATATATATGTAAATATTATATTGTCAATAGGTGAGTGTGTGAGTGAATGTGAGTGCGTGTGGTGCTCTGTGATGGACTGATGTGTGTGATTCTGGGTGTGTGCCCACATTAATTCTGTGTAGGCTCAGGAACCTGAACAGAATAAAACAGTTACAGACAATGAATAAATGACTGAATGAATGCATATGTAACTGATTCAAATGCATTTGTAACTAATTCAGCAATCATCTGTTTTATATATACTTTCTAAATACTAATTTGAAATGCTGTTTATAAAGCTACGAGATTTAGCATTCATGTGTGTTCAGTTATTTCTTTGGGTCTGTAGAAAAGGGGCCAGATGGGTGGCCTTCCCTGTAGTCTTCAGTCCTGTGATGGCATGCGTTTGATCATCTGATGTAATAAAGCTGGAACGCTGTGCCCTCACCCCTCTATGACTAATATGGTATCTTCCTTCCTACTGTGGGGGGATGTGTGTGTTTTTCTCCTTCTTGTGCTGTGGGGAGAGGTGGTGGTGGAGGGGGGTTTCTGTCGGAATGGATCAGCATCGTTGACACGGCACAGTGACACACTGACCCACAACCGCCAGGAGGAAAACTCCAGTCTTACTGTGGCCGGAAAGAAAATAAATAAATTAATTAAAAAATAAAAAATAAATAAAAAGCTATCGATTTATGTAAGAGCTGCATTCCATAAAGTGCATTAGTCATCATGATGGCAGTGAGGGGCAAGGGGCTCTTTAATTATTCCACAGGAGCCAGACGGAATCAGTGTGCCGTGAAGAGACAACATCGATTTCCCGTCAACGCATGGGGCACACACACTGCGAGGTGGCTCACGGAGACACAGGAAAGGAGTACAGTGTTTGCTTTATGCTACAGAGATAACACAGAGACAGTTCAGCTCGGGAGCAGGGCCCTGTACTCATCCTCCTAAATGCATTCCGTACAAATGGAGCCCAGCTCAACATACATCCCAGTTCAAAATGTAAATTGGAACAATTTGTTGTTTAGTCATACAATAGCAACGTATACCGTGTAGATTTAGATACTGTAACCAACGCCACAACATAAAATAATTAGATGTTTGTATAATTTTGTACACTTTTAATATCAAGTATTTTATCAGCAGCTTATTAAATATTTTTTCAGACAACTTAAAAAGAAATTTTTTAATTAAAAATGTCTACAGCAACACTCATTTGCAAAGCTGAGTAATCACATCACATCATAAAAAAATTAACCAGTCAGAACATTCCTTTGTAAACTGCAGCCTTCTGTAACATCAATGTTACAAAAGCTAATACCACAATAAAAAGAAACAAATGATAGCATTGCACAAGCCTACTCAAAACTGCTACTACTCTAAAGCTTTTGACATCATTATGCAATTTGTCATAGTGCTTTGCATCACTAGAGATAATAGGAGGGTAACAAAAAATGTATCATATTGTTTTGTTCAGCACAAGTCTATCAACTCATAAATCCCTTAACAAGGACAAGAACTTACAGGTGCTGGTCATAAAATTAGAATATCATGAAAAAGTTGATTTATTTCAGTAATTCCATTCAAAAAGTGAAACTTGTATATTATACTCATTCATTACACACAGACCGATATATTTCACGTGTTTATTTCTTTTAATTTGACGATTATAACTGACAACTAACGAAAACCCCACATTCACTTTCACATCAACTTTTTCATGATATTCTAATTTTATGACCAGCACCTGTAAGTTCTGAATAATACCCATTGTAGGACAGTCCATCTATTTATAAAATTATGTGAGAAACAGCCCCCTTTGTCATACAATTCTATATAGTGAATGAGTGTGTTACAGTCCAGTTCCACAAGGTCTATATCCTTCATACACTTTTAGACAGTTTTGACATTACTAACCAAGGTTTTGAATGATGATTATTCAACAATAATGTATGAAACAAACAGAATCAATGACCCTTGATGGATGACACAGAAAATCTTGTGTGAAAGACAGAAAAATTCCATTCTTCTTCAGAAAAAAACCCTCAAAAGCAAGCTGTGGCCAACACGTGCTTCTCTCCCTGACTGATCTAAGGTGCGTGAGACACACAATGCTCTGTGATTGACAGCAAGTTAAAGGCTAAAATTAGAAGAGCTTCAAATATATTTCCTGCCCACAAGAAAAAAAAAATGTTTGTCAAAGGAACCACGTGAAAAACAACAGAACAACTGTCAAAGGGTGGAAGCGCTCAATGTGTGTTTCCATAAGCTGAGCACAGCCTGAGGTAAGAGAGACTGCTTTACAGCAGCAGCATGCGTTCACATATCAGTGTACTTGGAGGCAACCGTCTGAACTCCCTCACCCCTGGGAAGCACACCACTGCAGCAATGCATGCATGCATGAGCTGCCTCTGTCTAGTCAAACATGCGGCACAGACTCCAGTTAAAAATGCATCGTTATGGAAGAAGCAGGGTGGAGAAAAGCCTAGATGTGAAGGCATCCTACCTCGCTCTTACACTGCTGCTCTCTGTGCTTACATAATTTACAGGGCTGAGGGTTGGGGGAGGATAAAGGTTGTCCAGTATAGGCGGGAGAGGGGGGCGGTCTCGTCAGTTGAGGTTAATATGGTCATATGGGTATCCATACTCTTTAATGGCTCTCACCCCAGCTTTAGGTGATGATGGCAATGTAAAGGGGTCCAGTGATGGAATATAAAAGATATCACGGTAAGATGCCCCCACCCACTGACCCCCAAGTGAAACCAGCCAGGCGGAAGAGAGCCTTTATGGAGACAGCAGAGACATGCTGCAAGACTGGGTTAGACCTGATTTATTCATTAGCTGAGCTGCTACACACAGACAGACTTTACCTAGAATACACAAAGACCAGTTGTATTAACTCCTGCAGTTGCAAGAGACTTTCTCTCTCTCACACACACACACACATATATATATGTAATATTTTTCACAATATTAATTATTTTTCATCGAGCAAGGTGTTAAAAGTCTTGAGCCATCCATGATCTTTTATCATTATATACTATACCAGTTTGTGTTGATACATCACTGAAACAACAAATGTTCCAATGTGTAATGCTAATGAAACTAATCCTCAATAAGCACCTCACAGACATTTGTAATTTTCCTGACTCCTAACTAACACTGCTCTGTAAAAAACTGAAATATTAAGGTCAGCTAGCATTCAGATCAAAGATAAAACAACATTAAGAGATTCATTTTATGCTCTGAACAGCTTCTGTGATGGGTGTGTTATTAGCAGTATAAATTAGCTCATATAATTGAAAGCTCATATAGCAGCCTGCCTCCCAGAAGGATACAATCACACTGCTCATAATAATATCCCTAACTCCCACACGGATATCTTTGGACTTGAGAACAATTTTGCCACCTATCTAATTTTGGAAACAACGTGTAAGTTACATTTTGAGCCTAATACAAAGATCCAATATGGCAACAGGAATGCACAAGTCAGCTCACAGTTCTGAGAGAGAGAACGCTGGCTGTCGGTGTAGAGGAACAACCCATTGCCTTATTCAGTAACGGACCTACAGCTCCTGGACCATGCAGACGCAGCCACACTACAGTAGGTTTGAATGTAAGGATGAAGCTAAGGCCCTAACTAACTCTCAACTACACACCAAGAAAATGCCCTTCAAAGGATTTATTAAAGAGCTCTGGCACAAAATAAACTGGAAACTTCTTCCCTTTTTTCGCCAATTCTGACACCTCACAGTTGGGGTGTCAGAGCACAGAAATGCTGCACAGAAAGAATTGAAACGTTTTCCCTTTTAAGCGAGAAGAAACACGGCGAGAGAAAAAGAGAAAAAAAGTGAAATGGGCTACAATTCTCTGGAGTGCTTCCCCCTTATGATTACCTCTGTCTGTTGTTTGCCAGCAAGGCTAATACACAGGAAAACTATGGCCCACAACACTTTCTCTTGCACACAAAGACACCAGACCGTCATTTCACATTTCAGCCTTAGCATTAGGCCCGGGAAATAAATGTGAGGTTTTCCTGTTTTTCTTTTTTTGTGTGTTTTTTTCTTTTCTTTAATTTTCTTTTTCTATTTTTTTTTTACCATAGTGCTGGAAGAGCAGAAGCCTCTTCTTTTCCATCTGTGTATTTGCAAACCACTTTAGTTTGAAGTGTTTTGGTGGTTTGTTTCACAACTTCAAAAGATATTTAGGTGTGTGCCACACAGAGAACGGAAGCCTCTGGAAGCATTGTAGAAGCAGGCAGCTGGAGGAGAAGAGGAACACCGGTGCGGTCAATATCAGACAGTTCCTCTAATCACTCCAGAAAGCACCTCATACACTGGCTCATTTGCTGGCTCTTCAGCAGCTCAACAGCCCGAGAGCTTAAGTCCCTTGGACAGTTCGTTTGGTGTAATGCAATGAGGATGTACAATGAGGAACGAAAAAGAAAGAAAAAGGAGACACTGCATATGCTAAATCATGTGTGATTAATTTATCTTGTCTAAATACCACCTCTGACTCCAAACACATCACCTAGTTGAGATGCAAAAAATGTCAGCCAAAGCAAAAGTGATTATTTTCACAAGCTGAAAAAATGATTAAATAAATCAATAAAAATATGTTGAACATGGAAGCATAATTATTGTGAGAATTCTGAATAAATAAATTCAGGAGGGACTTATTCAAAAGAATATTTTGCCAACAAAAATAAAAAGGTGGAGATGAAATTATCTGGAGGCCTCATTCTTTTTCCCCACCCTTCGCCTTTCTTCTCTTTCTTCAGTCTTTGGAAAAGAGAAATTTATTTCTGCCTTCATCTCTAAATTGGATGCAATTTATTGCCTTTCCAAAGCTCGTTTTTCACAGGCTGTGGCAGCCAATGCGTATCTGCCTCCTGCTCAGAGTGGCCTCCGGTGCTAATATGAGGAAAGTGGCTGGGGGCGATGCAGTGTGGGGACAGCGGCCAAAATCAATCCGTGATCAGAGAGAAAGGGGGGATGACTGACTGATTGTGCAAAAGGAGAATGAATGTTTAGTCAGGGCTCTGAGCAGAAGAGAAGAGAAGAGAAGAGAAGAGAAGAGAAGTTCTATAATTGCTGAGTGGAATCAGAGAGCTCAGCAGACTGATGAATAGATCAACACTGAAGAAAGAAATGTAAGGGACGGGGACAACGTCAACAGCAACAACACCACCGTGCAGTGTGCAGCAGCACAGTGAAGTGAGTGTGTGTTTGAGAGAGAGAGACTGGGGGGTCTGAGAGCTAGAACCCATGCGGGATGTTAAATATGCATGGAGAGCGAAGAAGGGAGAACGGGTTAAGGGTCAGTAAATCCATCATGTATACGTTATGTTGGCACAGTGCCCCATGTCAGCCCTGCCCGCCCGCATCAGAGGCCAGAGGAAACTCAACGCCTCAACTCATTCTGTTCAAACACCCAGGTGAATTTCAATAACGTTATGAGTCCTCAGTGACTCAGACAGTGATGCGGTAAGCAAAAGGGAATGGTTTCAGATGAAATCTACGTTAAAGAAATACCCCCGCACTTTTCAACTTCCCCTCTATCTGCAGCGTACGGTCACAGAGAACTCATTTTTAATCAGCGCTGGCCAATTCAAGTCTACAAAGCAAAACCCCTTCCTCAGAGCCTGTGTCTGTGTGCTGTTCCCAACACAAGGGAGAAAAAATAAAATTAAATATCCCTTTGCGCTACAACCATGTGGAACCATCTCCTCCTCAGAACCCCCAAACGATGCAGAGCTCTGAGCATACTGACCCTAGAGGAACACTAGACAAGATTTGGTATTTGTTCCTAGGTTTCCCCTGTAGAGTGTAAGGAGTAGGACAAAGGGGGTAGTTTCCTACCTTCCTGCAATCGTTACATAGTGCAACTTCTGCAGTGCTAAGCCTGGAGTAGCAATGGTCGAGGCTCTGTTCTCCCTATTACAGGTCAGTGGAGCATTACGACGATTATGAAGCTGTAGTTTTAAGGTAAAAATACTACCTAGTGTTCCTTTAAATGTATACAGTTCTTTGGATATGTGTTTACTTTGTATGGATGAAGTATTAGATGTACTGGACTAATAATTGTATATGTCTGTACTGTCTCTGTATGCTTTTTTGTGTGTTCTGTTGAATGTTTACCCACTGTAAAGCAGTTTGAGTCCCTGGAAAAGGTGCTGTATAAATTCACAGAAGCCATGAAGAAAGAAAAGCACTCTTGTTATTGAATGCTCATAAAAAAAATGCATCTCATTCCGTACGTGTGCATCAAGTTGTACTTGAATCTCTAGCTCTCTTGTTCAGATAAATACAAGCACACACACTACATCTCCACACACACACACACGAACACGCACTTCTCCACACTCACACTCTTCTCACCCAGTTATCTCAAGGTGCATTCTGTCCCGCGACCTTGCTGTTGTGTGCCTTACAGAGGCAATGAATAACTATCACATTTCTTTAGCTGACAGCTGCCACGGCCGGGCCCAGGTGATATACGAGACATGACAAGTGATTCTAATTAAAGGGAGAGGCAGTGGATGTAAAGTGGCAGGAAGGGAACAAACCCTGTCTGGGCAGAGAGCCGCATGCACGCGCCAGCTTCTGGATGCAGAGAGCCGTTTCTGTCAGACCGAGCCTCAGCTGCCGAGGCTCAGTGCAAGGGTCCCACTGTCCCCCTTGTCCCTCAGGGCCCTGACAGCTTTCTGCCCGAGGGGAAAACTGCGCCGCATGCCCAAGCCACCCCCCCCCTCCACCTACTAGATCGGAAACGATAAACAGCCGAAGAAGAGCAGGACACGGCGGCACAAGAATGTGAAGTGAGTGCTCGGGCCTTGCGCATTTGTCAAACCATTGTTTTTTCTCAGCAGATGCAAAAAAAAAAAAAAAAAAAAAAAACCCACAACAGCTATTCAGCCTGGCTTTCCTTCTCTCTGCTCTCTCCAGGCTTGTCAAACACACATCTGTTTTCGCTCTGAGTCACAAGCGCGAAACACTCCTTGCGAGAGCCAGGTTGTACCTGCGAGCACACGCAGGAATCATGACACTGTCATTTTTTCCCTTCCACATTCATTGGAGACAGAACAGGGGAAGTGTTTTGTGTGCGTTTTGTTGTTTTTCAGTAAGGAGAAAAAAAAAAAGAAACAGAGAGATACACACAAAAAAGGAAGGCCTTCTTTAGGGGCACCCCAATGGCACCTTAAGAAATAAAAAAAAAAAATGCCTCACAGTGACACAAAATAGCACTTCCACAGAACGCAGTCGCAAACCAATAACCCAGCGCTGGGGAATGTCTGAGCGAACCCAAAAGATGGCGTCTGGAATGACTTTCTTCTCTCCCCAGAGCTTCCACTGACCAGCTGACAGCCCATCAGCATCACGCCTGTCTCAGTCACCAGATTGCTGACTGCCAGTTGGCGCGAGCCAGCAGCAGAAAAGAGTCTCTGGAGCTTGCCAGGAAATCTGTATTTGATAATACAACTTCACGCATCACTGCTTCCCTCTTCGCTCTCCCGCTAAGTATGAGCTAACTCGATACATCAGTGTTTTTCTTTTTCTTTTTTTTTTTCTTTTCCCTTCCCCTTGGCCTGTCGTATTTCTCTCTCCTCTTTTCCGTGGCAGCTCGAGCCAATACCTGGCACCGAAGGCTGACTAACTTAATTCAAACAGAGACTAATGAGGGGTGTAAAGCATCTCCTTGCAGAGCTGGGTTGCTGTTACAAGCGTATGGCAGTGCTGAAGACTCACTGTACACGCTTCACACACTACTGTGTTGGTAAAGCAAGTAGCAAGAGTGTGACGGAAAGACTGATGGATGGTTTAACCAAACACGCCACAGCAAAAGGGCTACTTGTGTGGCTGATTGACATTAGAGCAAGCACAGTCCCTTTGGAGCATGTGTACTGAGCACCGTGTTACATGTTAGAGACATGAGAGCAGGTAAAACAGGGCTCAGCTGTATTTCTCACTTACCCTAGGAACTCTCTCCTCTCTATCTCCGTCTGCTTGCCTGTCTCTTCCTCTCTGTCTGCTTTACTCGTTCACTCCTTCATTTCCCTTCTAACTCTCATCTGTCTGCTTCACTCTCGCTTCATCTCTCTCCTTCCCTTTACTGCCTCTTTCTCTTGCTACTTCCTCTCCTTCTCTCTCCATCTCTGTGCCTTTTTATCACCTGCTTCTCCTCTCTGCCTTTCTCTCACTTTCCCCATCTCTCTGCCTGTATCTCTTCCCTTCCCCCTCCTCACACTTTCCCTCTGCCTCTCAGCCTATTCCCCCTGGAGCCAGGAATAATAATTTGATTTTTTATTTATTAATTATTATTTTTAAAATATATAAAAAAGAAGCATTAATTTGAAAAACAAACAACAAAGTTTGCAATAAACAAGTCTTGGCAACTCTTTAAAAAGGATACACTTAGATCTGACATACAGCTCTAAAGGGCACCAATATTCATTCCTTATATGCGATCAATACTAAAGAAGTAACCAGACCATCTGCTCCTGGCTAAAATCTTTGGATGACGGATGTTGGTCCGATCTTTGGTTTCTCAAGCACAGTGAAGCATTAGTGATAGCTTGGTACAGTTCTGAGAAGAGAAGAACTCTCTGAACACACACTGCAGTCACACTGAGAGTGCCTTGTGTAATGGCCAATCCAAATGGCTTCAACTCTTTATCGGAGTACAATCAGTAAGCCTCAAGAACTACAATGCTAAGCACTTTTTTTCCACCTCTCAATGGTACATTGACTTATTAAATTACTAACTATTATGGTCATGCAGGGTCAAGAACGTCAGTCTCGGTCAAGTCAGTCACCCAACCTGAACCATGCGCTCAATAAATACATCACTGAAGGCAAAGCTCTACATCAGTACACTGTTAGATAGTATTCTACACTTTAACCTCATTGTCTTGGTTTCATTTCAAATGCAAGCACCCAAGTTGATGCCAAAAAAAACCTAACTCCACAAGTATGTGGCCTGTACCATGTCGTCGCCATCCAAATAAAACATTTCTCCGAAACTGTAACTTTATAAGACATGGAAATAGCCTTTATACTTTCAATGGAAATGAATATAAAAAGATTTCATTCCAAGTCATTTTGGAGCATTTTTCCAAAATGGAGATATGTGTTATTCTTTGGACAATGATGATATATAAACTTCTACAGAATGGCAAACAAGCTGCCGGGAACTGTTATGAATGCTGTTATTTTCCTTGTTTACAACATGACATTTCTGTATTTCTCTTTACTCTGCAGTGGTGATTCAGATGGGCCTCACCTAACAATGTTTACGAGGACGGTTTGGTCAAGGCTGGAGGAGCCGGGGTAAGTTCAGGGGTAACAATGTTAGTATTACTACAACTCCCTTTACCTCAGGGTGTTCTGTAAGGCGTGTGATCGTCCCTGGTCAGCGCTCCTGTCGTTTAGCCCTCCCCTTCTCTGTTCACTCCACAATCCCTCTATTTTTGGGTGCTTCACAAAGCCGCTGATGTGATTATAGGGGATGATGATTACGGTTACATAACGGCATCAAATTCATTTGCTGCCTGAAACACAGCACTAACAGGAAATCTCTCTCTCTCTCTTTCTCTCTCCTTTCCATTCTATATCTCTTTCCCTCTACTCTCATCACCCTCATCCCTGCTTGCTTACCTTCTGTTATTTTTTTCATTCTCTCAGCCTGTTGTCTTCCCCCTCCCCTCACATTCAGAACCCCCTAACCCCATACAGTCTATTAAAGTTACAGTAAGGTGAAGTAGGTCAGTGGAGCAGTGCTGGGGTTAAAAACGAATAAATAAATAAATGAATGAAAGAAACAAACCATGACCCCATGTTACCACCACCTGTGTAAAGTGGAGAGAGGTGGCACCAGGAGTACAGGAGGAGTCCTGGAGATGGAGCCAGGGTGGGAGGGGTAATCCAGGCAGGAGTGTAGTTCCTCACTCAGAAAGCCCTCTGGAGGCTGAGCTAGCAGTAACACTGATGTGGGTAAAAACACTACAACACCTAGTATCATATCAATTTAAAGGAGATGCATGGTTCACTAAAATGTTCTATACAGAATAATTTTCATTTATTAGGCAATATTTTTCTATTTACATGTAAACTGTGCAGCACAGTAGTGCTACAGATAGAGTCACTGACCCAGCGCCAGGACCCTGAGGTAAAGGGTTCAAAGGGTTTACTGTCTTTGAGGAGTTGGGTGTGTTCTCCCTGTGCCTGCATGGGTTTCCTCCCACCTGTCTATAGCCATTACTTGTGATCAATATAATGTCCAAGACTCAATTGTGATAAACTATATTATTGTCTTTTTAAGATCATTTTAAGCCACTGATATAAAGATATTATTATGTTTTAATAATACAATTATACCTCTTTGAAGAACAATGAACAATTGAAGCATATTTCTTCCTTATATTGTAAGGTATGTAAATAAGGTATTTAAAAAAAAACAAGAGTGAGAACAAATACAAAAAACAGATGCAGATCTGTAAAAGAGGTAACACTGTGGAACAGTTGGGATGAAGAATTAACAACGTGTGGGTCATTAAACAAATTCAAAAAAAATATTTAAAAATAAGGTGGTAAACACACAACAACACAAGAAATGATCACTATCTTTATGTGGAAATGTCTGGATGGTTAATTTTGCTTCGCTTGTTTTCTTTTGTTTTCTCTGTATTATTTAAACAAGGAAGAAAAAGGATGTTGCAGAAATCTAGGTTAGGGAAAAAGGGGTAGGCAAAATGAGCAAAAGCTTCGTCCCTCTTCCCAATACAATACAACACAATGTCTTTAAATATAACAAACAAACACAACATAAATAATATGAAATCACTGTTTTTAAACCAATCTGTATAAGGACTCACCTATATATATAGGAGAGTACAGAGCACAGAGTACAGAGAGAACAGAGCAGAGTGGGCATTGGGCATGAAAATTCTTATGTATTGAGGTCAGCAAAAATGATTGAGGTAATGCCTAACAATAAGTCAATAATGTAATTATTGTGAGGTGCCTATGTGTGATGCCTTTCAAAGGACTGGCAGCTTATCCAGGGTGTGTTCTTGCCTTGTGCTTACTAATTACGGGTAGGCTCTGGACCCTCTGCGAACCTGAACAAGATGAATTTGTTACAGGTAATGAATGAATGAAATAATTAATTAAATAAATGTACACTCACTTGAAATAAAAACAATAAAATAAATAATATATCTCCATCTTCTGAACAATCAGATGCACTTGATTAAAAATGCTATTTGAAAATCTAGATATTAGCCAAAAGAAACAGTTCAAAACCTAAACCTTACAAAGCTGTTTCTAAATGAAAATCTAGTCTGAGAAGTGGAGGATTTAAGTGAGGTCTCCTTCAGCATGGGTTTCTTTAATCCATCAGTTTTATATTAGCATGATTAAACCCTTCCACAGATTTCTCATAGACTCGACAGTGGATATTTATCTATTTATTTATTTTTTGGTGTTTATATTCATAGTTATTTTAGGTAGCACAGAGGAGTGCAAACTGCACACAACAAGCACAAAATCTCTGTAGAGAAAATGACTTGGTGGGGCATGCGGCTCCATGCATTTGGATGGATGGGTGGATAGAAAACTTTATTTATCTCAGAGGACAAATCAAATGTTTAGTAGTGCAGTAAAGAATATGAGAGCAAAGAGACTAAATCATTACAGATGTATAAGTGAGGTAGGGAACAATAAATACATGTTTACAAAGGAACTAACTGTAAAAAAAGCAAATACAGTAAGAGTAAAATAGAAATAAACATGGCAATTCCCAAAAACCACTAATAAAAAGGAACTATAACAAAATAAAAATGCCCTTAGTTTTATGCAGGTTGCTGGCAGTACATAAATGGGACTGCGCATTGTAAACAGTGGCATAAACTGTATTAAAATATGTGTGCAAAGGTATATGAGTCCAATTAAAGTAGCAGTGCATATTGGTGATAAAATGTCCAGCGGCTGCTAAGTGAGAACATGACTGTGGGTTTTTATGAATCTGTATTTTTCTCACCATCTTTCATAAGCTCTGTTCAAAAACGTAGGCTCTGTAGTGCACTGTACTCATCCCTTCTCCAGTTCCATGGGGAGAAGACAATGCCAGCTTCACCACACACAGACGCACACAGCACTACTCCTGTGTGGACAGTGCTGAACTGTTATACAGTGTGTGTGAAGCCACAGCAGGGGAGAACCAGTCTCACTGTGTCTTTCTCTGCTGTCTTGGACTGGGTGTGAGTGACGACAGTACAGCCCACTCTCCAAACTGCACTCCACGCTCCAGCGAAACAGCTTGAGGAGAACGAGGAGAGTTCAAACTAAAAGAGCCACCGCTCTTATAAGAGTGAGAGGCCTGCAGCAGCAGCAGCAGCCGGGGCCCAAAGAAGCCCGCAGGCCTCTGTTTGAAATGAGCTGAGTACAGAAGCACTACATCATCAGATATGCTCACTGTGGCTGGGCTGCACTGTCCTGGAGTGCTTCTTTTTAAATGACACCATGGGGAATACCAGGTGCCAGCTACACATAAAATATATGAAACTTAAATGGAGACCATAAACTGGCGGTTTGAAAAAGCACTTTATGCTCAATAAATAAGATTCATGGCACAACATAAGGACCAGTTATTATCCACTGTTCCCAATGTGCAGTTTAAATGAACTGAGGCTGTCCAGCTCTCACGAGTCAGTGCAATGAGGTGTGTGTGTTAGAGCATGTGTCTGAATGCAAATGTAAACACTGTACGGCTTAATGTAGATCCTGGTTGGCCTTGCAGGATGTAGATCTGCAGTGCGCAGATGAACGTGTCTGTATTCTGGCCATGGACGTGATAGAGCAGGCTCGCTGGTCTGCAGAGCATTTGGCGAATCCGAGCACTCCGCTCTGCTCTAGCTAATCCTCCCTGATGACCACTAAAGGCTTTAAGCAGGAACTGATCTAACATCATCTGACATCAGATAGTCCGAATACTTCCCAAAGAAAGACCCCCATTTCAGCACTTATATGCGTCCAGCACTGCTGCCTCTGCTCTATCAGAACCTACTAGCGAGCGTGGAAGTACTATTAATTAACCAGCATTAATGTTACATAGCTCAAAATGCAACTAATGAAGGGGATCCTCCTCTGCACATGCTCCCTGTTCTTATTTACTCGTTTGTTCATTTCCTCCCCTTCTTTGGACTTGTGTGATTATGATTACAAAGGGAAAGATAAACAGATTCCAATGATCCTACTGTAAACAAACAAACAAACAAGAAAAAAAATAGACCCATGCTGAAGTTCCCCCCAAAACAAAATCAACATCAGAAAAATCCAATTTTGCCATTTACATTTTTATTCATCCAAGCTGCTGTATTCAACCCAGGGGTGAAAATTAGGCTCTTGTTTTTTTAAATATCTGCATTCATGAAAACCGCGTTTGGTTAAAAACATAGTCTCTCAGTGGAAAAAAACACAAAAGCACAGCGCCTCGTGAGGCCAACAGAGAGATGTCATAAGCTCATTGAAGCTATCAGTGCTGCAGTGAAGGATGACTCCAATAATTTGCAGATGGATGGTTGCAGAGCAACACAAATGCATGAGGGAGAGAGAAAGTGAGTGTGTGTGTGAGAGAGAGAGAGAGAGGGGGGGGGGTTTGCTTTTATTCAGTTAATACTCCATGTACACAATTTGCTTCAAAAGATGTTCAACAATTACATAAACTGCAGTTGATTAGTTAATGGCTGTCATTTCATGGATGGAGCATCTGCTCTCTCTGTCTCTCTCTCTTTCTCTCTCTGTTGCTCTCTCTCTCTCTCTCGCTCTTTTGCTCCAGTGGGTGCCAGGAAAGGGATATGGCTGCCAGATGATGATATAATGAACATCAGATGAGTGAGAGAGAGAGAGAGAGAGGGAGAGAGAGAGAGAGAGAGAGAGAGAGACAAAGAGGTGAGGGAGGGAGAAATGTATTAGTGAGATGGAGAGATGTATTAGTGCCTAGGTCTTAACAGAACAGAGAGGAAACCTTGATCATTGCAATTCAGAGGATTCATCAAATGGAAATTTGTTAAAGCAGGAAACACAGATCACACCGATCGTAATACAAGGCACTCGCGCATAAACCCAGGAAGGCCACATCAAACCCCTCACACTTCTGCCCCAGGTCTTTCTTTCAGAGCAGCTGCCATAACATCCATGTCCTTATTTCAATTAAAATCAGACAGGCTTCTCTGATAGAGTCTGCACCTAAGCACGGCCTGACCCCGCATGCACAGATGAGACGATACGTGAAACAAATGTGATTGGTTCCACACCGACTCGCTGGGGTTCATGCCTCAAACCAGCATGAGAAATAATTAATTTCCTCCTATAACTTATAAAAGAAAGGGAAGATTAGATTAAACCCTCCGTGTATATGCTTTAAGAGGATAATGGGGCAAAAATCTTGGATAACTTATCTTTTGAATATATTTATTGAAGATATATAGATTAAAAATAAGTCTGCTTGCTTAACAACTTACATATTCTAACAGAAACTATCTCAATGTTATGGTAGCACAGTTTTATTTATATAGATATCAGTCTCTGAACTTGATCTATGCACTTGAACTTTGACTTTGTACTATCAAGAGCTCTGGCAGGAGGAGAAAGGAGAAGTCTATCACATAAGGGCGAATACAATATATTTTATACAATAATACATACAGGGGTTGGACAATGAAACTGAAACACCTGGTTTTAAACCACAATAATTTGTTAGTATGGTGTAGGGTTTCCTTTCGCGGCCATAATTGCGGTCAATTCGTCTTGGGAATGACATATACAAGTCCTTCACAGTGGTCAGAGGGATTTTAAGCCATTCTTCTTGCAGGATAGTGGCCAGGTCACTACGTGATGCTGGTGGAGAAAAACGTTTCCTGACACGCTCCTCCAAAACACCCCAAAGTGGCTCAATAATATTTAGATCTGGTGACTGTGCAGGCCATGGGACATGTTCAACTTCACTTTCATGTTCATCAAACCAATCTTTCACCAGTCTTGCTGTGTGTATTGGTGCGTTGTCATCCTGATACACGGCACCGCCTTCAGGACACAATGTTTGAACCATTGGATGCACATGGTCTTACTGGTGCAATGTGTAATTAATGAAGATTGGGCGGTGGAAACCTCCCACACTAAAATGTTTCAGCTTCATTGTCTAACCCCTGTATATATATATTTTAGGTGAAGAAACAAATACAACTTAAGCTAAATACTTAACAGTTGTCAGAACATGTAGCCCTTAAGTACATAAATAGCATCCAACATATTTTTCACCACTGTTACCCTCGTAGTAACATACACAGAGTAAAGAAAAGAGAGACTTAATGTAATGTAGCAGCCATTGTTTGGGAAGCTGCTGGATCTGAAGCTGCAATCAATCCAGACTAATGTTGGCTGATACGAAGAGGCGAGGCATCTGCCTGCTAGCATTAGAAGCAGCATGTTCTAGTTAGAGTCTAGACATATCTAAATCGCTAGGTTTCCACAAGGCACACTTTGCTGTTGAGTGCAAAATGGTGTTTTACTGTGAGTGCGTCTTCATCCTTCTCATCTCTTCTCTGCCATTAGTGGAATACCACACAAGAACAATGCCTTATACGTCGCCATCATATTTCTCACTCACTACACAATACAGAAACAGCAGTGAAGGAGCCTCATTTCAGCCCGGGTTGATTTCTATGTGAGCATATGTGTTTAAGAGAAGAGAGTTTGCTTGTGGACAGTATGCACAGAGAAAATCAAACATATATATATTTTGTTAATCATAACATGTCCTTTTTTCAGTTTTTACTGAAATCTTACACTGAGGATATATTGCATCATCTTTATGTGCCATTATCCATGAAACCATATTCCACATTCATGGTTCATTTCACCAGAGAGCGTTTCTGATTTACTCAGCTCATTCTCACAACCATTAAGGATTGACATCATTCTAAGAACGTTCATGGATCTTGAATATGTTTGAAAACTGAAGTAAGAGCTGACTTGTTGGAATTCACTGTGGTCATACATTCCATTGTTCAATCGTTTCTCTACAACAGCATCTAATCTCTGGGAAGGAGAGGAGGAGGGACACTGTATTCTTCTTATTTTAAGATATACAACTTATACAAGCACACAAAAAGCATGGCTTTAGATCAAAAGAGAAATGTCTCATGAATGTGCTTACATTCTTAAACACTAGCTTGGTGATTCCTCGCTTGGTTTTGCAAAAGAAGTTCAATTGGTTATTGTGGGACTCTGCTGAACTGATCTAGGACCTGCACATTAACACATTAAGGATACTGCTCTTTGAGAAAAGAATGCAATCGGCAGGAATGATACTGCAGTAAACAAATCATATTGCCACCTTAATTTACTTTAGAGATGTAATATATTAATCATATCAGTATTTCCAACATATTGTATAAACATTACATATATTTACACCTGACCAAATATTTCAAACGTGATATTTAATGTTGCGTTTGTTGTACTCCATGTTTAAGTGTGCTACAATATCTACACTATGAATCAGAATTCACATGAAGAGATATGTGCATTAGCAGAATCAGATATTGTCCTACAATTTCCACACTGGTGAATCTCTGCAGTGTACAACATCATCAATAAAGTATATATATATACATATATATAAAGGATCAGAACATTTCTGGAGAGATTTTGCCTCCCTGACCCTCTCAGGAAATGGCTACGGCGGTGTGAAATTTCTTCGACTTGTGATCGAGGGGATGAAAGTCTAAGAAAAGCAAAAGGATGGGATCTGCATCCAAAAAAGAGCCTGCTGCTCTAATCTCTGTAGTGTGGAGCCAAAAAGGCTAGTGACTCACATTTACCCCCACCCCACCACACACACACACACACTTTGCTTTCTCTCCGCATCCACACAAATACTCCTTCCTGTTTCCTTTTCCAGTCTTGCCTTTAGGAAACAAACTGCTTTGCAGCTTGGCTCCTTAATTTGAATGGAGTGGGTGGAAGACGATGGGGGTATTTTAATCACTTGTATAAATATTTGCATTCACTTAGATTGACCCTCTGAATGGCCTATAACTCACGCTCACATTATTTTACTCTCTCTCTCTCTCTCTCTCTCCATGTGGCTTTTGGCTTAAGGGCAGACACACTCCGTAATTTCTGCCACTCATGTATTCATTATGTCGACATCTCTCCCTGTATCAGACATTAGGAAAGGACGGCACCTCTGCTGCGAGGTCAGTGTTGTTGCAGATCTTTATTCGGTTTTTCGGTTATTTCTGTGCAGACGTATAGCTCATGCATAACTGATGTTAAATGGAAACTCAATTTTACACAATACTCCTTTATTGAGCAAGGCTGCGGTGTGGTATTTAATCAAAACTAGGCAGGTTAGAAACACCACCATCAAATTAAACATCATCTCTGTGATGCTCAGCTGTTCCTTTGAAAAAACAGCCCGACTCAGCAGTGATCTGATAATTCTTTTGGCCAGATAAACATCACTGTGATTTTTTCCAGGCACATGCTGCTGCCTTGCTTTAGATAAGACATTCTCTGATTGCTGCTGTTTGCTGCTTATTCTCCTCATTTTCTAATAACACTAGACCATGTGGGAAACAAACATTTACATCTGCACCCTGCGAAATACGCTCACATCTTTACTGCTGTTCATCCTGATAAACTAATCCAATCAAAACAGGCCTAAACAATGTTCTATACAACTCACAACATCTCCTGTGAAAGAACGCATTTGCAGGCGGAGCATGGATAGGTCAATTAGCATCAGTATGAAGGGTATGATCCCAGATCAGCATGCATAGCCTAGGGCTCAGCTTGAATAGAGGCCCGGGGCTCAGCTTGGAGGGGACTTGCTCAGGCAGGCTGCCTCGTGAGGCTGCACAGGAGAGTGGGGGATGGGAGAAGGTAGGGTTGCAAGCCCTTCAGCCTGAGCTTTGACGGGGGCTAATAGATTGATCATAGTGGCGGGTGCAATGTCAACCTTGACATCACCAGTCTAAGTGGCTGCTGGGCAGTCAAGCATGAGAAGAGGAGGAGGATGGGACGAAGAGTGGTCATATGAGAGCGAGAGTAAGAGAGAGAGAGAGACAGACAGAGAGAGAGAAAGACGGGGGGGTAGGCATCTCCATGGTTCCCCTTGCACAATAAAGCCCTCTTGGTCTATTGAGGGTCTCAGCAGAGCTCCTGCATCTTTAATTGTTCAGAGGTGAGGAGCCTCATCACAATTATAGAGCATTCAGCCAGCCTCCAAACTCATTTAGCTCTCCTCATCAGGGAGCTGGAATCCACTAAACACAAATTCCACTTCTGCCGCCTCGGGCAAAAAATACAGCCTTTTTTTAAGATTAATAAGATAAGAGATTAAAGAATATCCAAAAGCAGGAATTAAATTATGATACATTGTTGAAAGAGAAGCACCTTAGCAGCATGTCAAATGGAGACAGTAAGCGACACTAACCAAAAAAAAAAAAGAAGATAAAAAAAAAAAAAAGAAAGGGAAGTTAACCCTTTAATATTCGCTATTGTCCATTTTTCTATTTTCTGGCTTTAAATGAAAAGATAGCATCTTAATGCTTCTTATGCCATCAAGTATCTTGTGTTCCTTTGAATCTCTATTGTTGTACATCATATAATAATTTCATGTCTCTGAAGATAAAGCGTTGCAGAAAATGACATCTCAGTTTCTCCCAGCACTAATAAGACAAAGAAACATCTGCATTTCATTTCAACAAAACAGGATGACTCCATTTAATTTTCACAGCATGTTGAAGAAGAAGAAAAAGTAACTGTGAAGAACATTAAGAGCAAAGACCAGACATGATGTAAATAGAGTAAAAATCCAGGGCAGTGATAGTCTTCGGTAGTTTGGTAACTTAGTAATGGAAAAACAAAACAAAACAGACAGAGCAAAAACAGAGATCCCTCACTGCAGGAAGTTAATTGAAATTTCCAAACAATCAAAGTCAGCAAATATATCCACGGTGATATGTACTATCTCTTGTTTGTTTTTTGTTTGTTTGTTGTGGGGCTTTTATTTCTTTCTAAGCTTTCTAAGCTTTAGGGTAATATTTCTGAACACACCTACTTATCTAAATCTAAATTCAACTTGCGTAATCTCATCCACATGTGAGACAGCCAGTGGTCAATGAAAAATAAATAAATAAGAAAATAAATCAATAAATCAAAAGATCTTCAGCAAAAATATTAGGAAACTAATCTGTAATCTTGCTAGTCTTACAATGTAACAGAGTGTCATCAACTCAAAACGATACACTGCAATGAAATGCTATAAGGAAATTACTTAATATTATACACATGGTATAACTTCTTCATTAACTTCTCCTTTCATTGGTAAATACTGCAAATCAAACACTACGTCTTTTCTCCCATTTGTAAAAGTATCTCTGGTGTTATTATCTGTGAAACCAGAACCTTAAAAAGCATGCATTCACACACAACCGTCTTCTGAGTTGGTGCATGTGTCCTCTGCCTGAATCAAAAGCCATGCTTTTACATGAGAAATCTCTATTACATTCAGATCAATCTCAAATATGAAGGGAATTATAATTTTGCTGATAGAAGTGGGTATGGCAGCTCTACACAGGGGACATTTATTGGTTTATT